>NW_014577243.1:342618-345693 GCF_000485595.1 Priapulus caudatus
GGGTGTCTACGACGGAACGATATTAGGTACGATGATGGGCGAATGTACTTGTGTCCGATTTGAGCTCAAGTGGATGAGTTACGGTAGTAAATCGTAGAGTATTATAAGGCTTGCGTAAAATGCGAAAATTTCCTTGTGTTGTTTAATTGATGTCACACTCCTCCCTGGATTATACACTACTGATAGTATAAGTGGTCATTGGTTTTTGTTTCAAAACTGATATTTTTGTATATGAGGTGTTAGGTGGTGTATCGATGAAAGAATATTTGTATTAAGAGGCCCCGTAGCCTCACTTTTTATTGGGAGGGGGCTTCGTTTTTCAATGTTGGCAAGTTTGTGTCGGCCTAGTGGGCAGTTACAGGATTTGTACCAGGGGGTGCTTCGCTATACCATAACCAAAGTTCGCGAGTCACGCAGAAGAAGGAGAGGGGCCTCCCCCAGAAATTTTTTAAGAATCTAGACCCCTCGAGATGCAGTTTTCTGCAGCGAGCAAGGGGGGTTCCGGAACTCCATGACCCCTTGTACCACGCCCTGCTCGGGCGTGAAGCGACCATGCAGGCGAGGGGAGCCAACGCGGACCGAGCGGCGGGGGGGTGGTGGGGGGGGTGTGTTCACTGTATCACCCACCCGCACGTATCGGGAGATTTTGGCGATTATTACACTAAAATGGGACGACCTGAGGTGAAATTTCTTGCAATTTAAAAAAATTTTTTTGCTTGGGGGCGGAGGCTCGGGGAAGGGGGGTTCGTTCGAACCCCCCTGAGCTACGGGCTGTTTAGTATAGTAATGGACGAGCAAATTTTGGGTAATGTGGTTGTCTATTCGCCAGGAATGAGAGACACGGTGTATGTGTGTGTGTGTGTGTGTGTGTGTGTGCTGTGTGTGTGTTGTGTGGGATGTGTGTCATGAGTGTGTGTGTGTATTTAGGATGTAGAGGAGTGCATGCATGGGTGTGTACGTAAGGGTGGATTAAGATTAGGCGGTGAGCGCGTGTTTTAGAAAGATTGTGTCTTTAAGAAATTTTACGCGAGACGCTAACAAGTCGATGGGCTTATAGAGAAGCCATCGTCTTGAGCGAAAAGAGCAAGGTAATGTTACAAGTATGGGTTGCAGATGTCAACAAAAATCGTCGTTGAGGGATTGGAAATGGTAGCGACTGCAGGGTGCATGTGTTGGTCCGCGGACGTGTGGTGCTAGCAGTGTTTGTGTGTGTATGGATTGATGGGAGATGCGAAACGGTCTGAGAGGGGGTTGTCATGTACATGTGGGCAGCAGGTGTGGGTTGTCCGTGGCGCACGCCAACATCCTTTGTTATCTAGAAATGTATAAAGGGAAGGTTCTTGGTGGTGAGAGAGGTCGGATGTGAGTGCGCGAGGCACGCGTCTGCGTGCCTCTGTGCGAGCGTATGTGGTTTGAGAAAAAATATACTATTTGCTGAACACAACTGCTTGGAGTTTGGAGTTTCATTATTCATCGCTACAACAGATCTACATTTAAGCGGGTAACGTCATCTTCGTCGTTACAATTGCTAACATTAAAGGTAGTAATTTGGTGACATAAGAGTACACAATAACAGAAAACACATTTCAATAGAAATGTGATTGTATTGCATATAAGGTAGATCCTGGTTACTAAACTTGAATAGCATCAAACTGCAATGATTTCCAAGTTTACTTTTATAAATTACCTCTTGAACTCAAACGACTCCCAGTAACTTTTACCTGTAGCTGCAGAAATGCCTCTGTAGAAAGTGTAATTCCTCTGACATCAGAAAGACTAAGATCGAGTTCTCTCAGAGAAACAAAACCATTGAAAATATCTGAAATACCAATAATTTTGTTGTAATTCCTTTTACGTTCTGAGCTATTTCCTATATAATCTGCACTGATTTCACATTCAAGTATAAATTTGTCACTCCATAAAATTGTTAGACTGGGAGAATCTTGGCGACAACTTCACTCGATGAAAACACCACTGCTTTGCAAATTAGCTGTATTGATATAGCCGTTTATGTATCTGTGTATGTGTATATGTATATTTAATTGTATATATTCAATTTCTTAGTTGATTCTTCTCCAGTACACAGCGTTTTTTGGCACAAAGTCGCATTTTTTTAGATACCTGCCTGTCCATAGTGCATTTTTTACTGCACCCCCTGCTGTAAGTTCACTGCGAGTGAAAAACGTATTCCATTAATATGATGCCGTTGGCCACAAATACTTCACTATGATATGACTAATACGATCTGATTGGTGTAGAAATTGATTAGTCATTGTGTTAAATTTCAAGGGATTGATTCTCACATTAAGATTCATGGTTTCATTTTTTGTGCAGGGAATATGGAATAAAGTGGCACCATAGTCATCTCCCTCTCTGGACAACACACGAGGTCTATCTAGTAGTGATGTCCCCGATGATCGATTACAATCGAAAGTCAGTCGTTTGCAGCAACCGACTATAAGCGCTCGATTATTAAAATTTGAATGAAAATATTGATGAAATGCATGACTCTTTATTTTATTTGTGTTTTTTTGTTACTTTTCTAACCTACACCAAACATAAGCAAATATAATATTGTTACATATAGCTTTTAGAATATTGTATTATAAAAAATACTGTATTATATGATATATGTATGGTGGCCTAGGACTGCCATAAGGAAAATTTAAAAAAAAATATTTAAAAAAAAAATTAAATAAAATGAAAATGAAATGAAAATGAAAAAAAAAAATGAAAATGAAATGAAAATGAAATGAAAATGAAATGAAAATGAAATGAAAATGAAATGAAAATGAAACAAAATTGAAATGTTTTTCACAGTGGCCTATCGCTGCCATAGACTGGTACTCACTCCCACCTCGATACCCATTGAGTAACTAAGCCGAGAGGTGGGACCGGGTCCCAGTCTATGGCAGCGATAGGCCACTGTGAAAATGAAATGAAAATGAAACAAAATTGAAATGTTTTTCACAGTGGCCTATCGCTGCCATAGACTGTCACTCCCACCTCGATACCCATTGAGTAACTAAGCCGAGAGGTGGGACCGGGTACCAGTCTATGGCAGCAATAGGCCAC
>NW_014577243.1:349609-352870 GCF_000485595.1 Priapulus caudatus
GTTGCGGGTCATGGCCGGAGAGAGGGTTGGTGATTCCCCGAAGTGTTTCAGCAACTTTTCAGGCTCTGCCTTTAGAGCTGTCTTCTTTGTACCAACTTTGCTAGTTATGTCACACCCTGTAAGACTGTGTATAGCCGGCATTACTGCACAGAGCCGATTACCCAGGCGCTGGAACAGGGTATGAAGGGGTATATATCGAGTTGTAACTCCCATTCCAGCTCGCACCCACAGCGACTCAAGGTTGTGTTGGTGAAAGACGGGCATGTTACAGAAGAGCAGAGCAACAATAACATCAGTAGTCGTTGGAGATTACAACACACACTTTGTGTCCTGCATTGAGAGAGTCCAAGACGTGGATGAGTATTCGGAGGTCAGCTTCTTCAAATGACGATTTAAGGTGTGGCAATGCTTTTTCCAGGCCTTGATGGACCATGATGCACTGCCAATCCTCGTCTTCTTTAGTCACTTTGAACGAAGATGGCAGTAGATTCGCTTTTCGAGAAGAAGCTTATTCACGTTTGACGGCCAGAATCTCTCCATTACCTTTGGCAGAGATGTCTCTGGTTCAATTGAACTGTACTCTATTGGTACAGTTTCAGTGCGCCTCTTTCCCTCACTATCCTTCACTGAGAGTTCATCTGAGTACATGTCGAACACATAGTCACATCGCCCGAACTGATGGTATACATCCGAAATGGATACAAATCCTAAAAGGAGATATTTGAAGCTGGAGAGGCTAGTCACACGAACCTTACGAACTCTGGCCATTATGTCTATGACATATGAAGTGTTCTTCCGATGTCTATAGTCATAGTCCTCAGGTTTGAGATTAGCCTCCAACTCCTTAATCAACAGGCTCTTCCCTGGGCTGACCATCGTCCCGTCCTCGTTGAACAGGAGAGGTGAAGGTGCAACATCATATTTCAAGAGGTCCGCGGTAGTGAGGCCACGATCACGGGCGATTTCAATCGTTCTCCCTACAACATTCATCTCCTTCACTGCTTTCTTGATGGTCTTCTGCGGCTTGTTTCGATTTATTTTCATTGTTTTCAGGTTCGCTTGATAAATACTTTCACCAAGTCTTGTGGTTTTCTGTACGAACATTTTGAGTCGAAATGTCAAGTACTTCTCCTCTCCTTTGGCGAAGGCACTCAGTACGTCATTTTTGATATCTTTTGCCATGATCTCCTTTGTCACAAAATTATGCAGCATGGGGGAAGCCCTTAGAGACATGGGGGAGCCCTTCTCTTCAATGAATTTTACCATTGCCTGGATATGGGACTCCTTGCGAACTGTAGTAGCTTGGGATGACTCGTGGTGGTTAAAGGACTCGTGTGTCCTCTCCATCACATCAGCATATCTCCGATGCAGATTTTTTACTGCCATCATTTCATGGTATATCAAGTCCCATTGAGCAACGTAATGCTTCTGCTTGGCATGCCTGATGATTCCGTCACTGCATTTAGATGATAGGTTTATACTTTGCTCAAGCTTCTGGTCACCACCGATTGCAGTGAAGCGGCCGGGTTTCTCCTTGATGGAAAAGTTCCCATTTGAGAAGTTCACATGCACTAATAGTGCAGTTTGAGGTAAACTCTGCATGTCTTCCAAGTAGACAGAGCACCAGCGAAGATAGTTGGTCGAGTCAAATACGGCGAATAGGTATAGATCACGTTGGATAGCATCAAGATGAAGTTCCCATGGATATCCCCTCACGATCTGCTCTCAACAGATCATGCACCACAGCCATCATGCGGAGGAACTGAGCCCAGAATATGAAGTCTTCATTCACAGCAGACCGTGTTGCAATGAACGTATTCAGATCTTTGAATAACTTGGTGGATGCAGTTGCAGTAAGCCTGGCCATCAACTTCTGACTGTCAGTGACGTTCTTCTTCGTAACACTTGATTTAAAGTCAGTCAGGATAGCAAGCTCTTGTGAATATAGCTCAACACCTCTCTCGGCGCATGGGAGGGGAGAACACTGTTATGGTTTTTATGGTATTATATGTAGCCACAAAAATCAACTTCCTAGGTCACTTACCAAAGGAGTTGTCATGTCTTCATTATCGCTTTTGGCAGACATCTTATACTTCTTCGAATTAGATGAACTCCAAAATGTATAAAAATGGTGTCAATCAATTCCTTGGTGTCAGAAAACCTATATGTAGCCACAAAATCAACTTCCTATGTCACTTATTTACTTAGTTATCATCATTTGACGAAATTCGCAGAAGGCTGCTATTTGGGGGTAGGGTTGACCATGAGTTACAATAGCCCCCCTGTGCATCATATAGAGCGGGGAAGCATCATTCTGAAGGTTGGGTCAGTTAGGCCACTTAATAAGGAAACCTTTGGCCAATTTTGGTAGCTCTAGCTACAATATTGGGTGAGTGAGAAGCAATCATACTTAGAGCTACTTTCAAAGTGAAAATTCAGCCCATCAAGAAATATGTCCGCAAGACATTTTTGAGTCAAATCGTGGTTCATATTCAATGTGGGGGAATCCCTATTTCTACCAGGTGAATTTGGCAGTCTGCATACAAGTTCTTATATCTTCACATTTCGCTTGACAGAACCTTCTTAATTCAATCTCTGTTATTAACTGATGTACCAGGTCCTTAAACCATAAGGCTATACTTTGATAAAACTTCTGCCAAAAAATTTCAGGAGTCTCTGTCAGTAGACACTATGTAAAGTCAGCAGCAGGTCCACGCAATGTGCTTACAGAGAAATTCACAAGATCCCCTTCAGATAATTTCAATTGAAATTTGACTTTGAAATCATGATAGAGCCTCATGCCATTCCAATAAGGTGCATGGGTCCTCGATAATTTAGTAGGGGCATCGTCCCCTACTATTACTCATAGTAATGAAAGTGTCAATGACACTATAGCTCACCTTGGGTGTGATAGAAGAGGGAGATGATATTTAAAATTTGGCAAGTGTTTCATTTATGACAGACCAAAATGTGATCAAATGTCCATTTTCCCTGTTTTATACTAATAGAAATTTCAGTTTTGTTTTAGGGTTAGTGTTGATGCGAAAATAAATATTTCATATCTGAAAGTCTGAAATCTGGGCGAGAGATGGTGCTACGCCTAAATGATCGCCATTTGGTTTTTGATTATCGCTCAAATAAAAGCAATAAAATATCCAGTCAAATTAGTGTAACGAAGAATCTAAAACACAATTTATTACACGTAGGTATTATTAGGTATGTAGGTATGTAGGTAGGTAGGTAGGTAGGTAGGTAAATTTA
>NW_014577243.1:352880-416926 GCF_000485595.1 Priapulus caudatus
ACTTAATAAGGAAACCTTTGGCCAATTTTGGTAGCTCTAGCTACAATATTGGGTGAGTGAGAAGCAATCATACTTAGAGCTACTTTCAAAGTGAACGCGATTTTTGGCCATTTTTTGGCTAAAATTGAGCAAAAATGTAGCCATTTCGTATTATGAAACAAAGTTTATGGCAACAAATCATGCTAGAAAGTTATTAGTAATACTCATTCAATGTAATTCAGTGCAATTTGAAAGTTTATGGTTGCTTAATAAATATTTATGCTCTGAAACTTCAATATTGTCATTTTTTCACTTTGGCGCCTAACCAAAAATCGCATAATTAGCTGTACAGAAAAAACGTACTTGACCCAGAAGTGTTACCCAAACTTTTTTTGAGAGTCTTACCATAAGGAATGAAAAAATATAAGGTTTTGCTCTAAAAGAGTCATGTACACGAACACCCCCCCAGAGCCAGGAGTAAGACTCGTTAGTGGAGTAGGCGAGGTACGGTCCGGCATATTAGATAGTAGTATTTAGTACCAGGGTACGTTCCGGTATACCGGACCGTACCCAGGGTACGTTCCGGCAGTACCCTGGGGGACATAGACTCTATCAGCCCTAGGAACTTGTCACCATATATATACACTAAGCTTTTGTTACATACACTACAGGAGATTTTTATAGATCTCCAGCAATGGCAACACCAACAGTATATATATAGCATTAAAACAATATAACCACACAGCGTTTGGCATGCACAGTGTGCCTACAGGTACAGTAGCAAACTGTTGACTTTACATATATGCCAGTTGTGATGATGCCAGGCTTCATGGCTGTGTAAATGTACATTTATATAAGACTAGGGTATAATGCCCGGATTTATATAAGAATACACAGTTAGCTATATCTAAAACTACTTCACGTCCTATGTGGGTGTCTATGAGATGGCAGAATATTTTACATACCGACAATATCGTAGATATCGAATATCTCTATTCTATATCTATGACAATACAAAGGTGTATATGTGATTACACGCATATATTATATGCGTGCAATCACATATATACACCTTAGTATTGTCATAGATATAGAAATTAGAATAGAGATATTCGATATCTACGGTATTATAAAGGCTCTGAAGGAAAGTCAATCTTTCTGTGAGTTTGAGCAGAGTGGCGTGCATGCGCTGAAATTGTGTGCTGCAGAGGAGCATCAGGAACTGCATTTACGCGACACTGTTACCAATAATATCAGAATAGATGAACATTAAGACTTTGCTAGTAAATACATTCCGTGTTCATTTACCTTCATTTTATTATTGAAACGTTCCAAGTGTCATTGCCCAGCAGAGCTGTTCTTTACATAAGGGGTTGACCTTAGATATTACATGGATTTTCACACAAACTGCAGCCCATAGGCTGTTGCCACCATGAGCGTACCTTCCCTTCCCTTCTGTCTGTCTATGCCCTGTCTCCCCTCACCTCTCTTTTTCACTGAAGCCTCGAATCATACTATTGTATCATCGAATTAAATACTACTCGAATCATACTACTCATATCCTAAATAGAGGAGGCTTCCCTCTTCAACTCTCTGCTAATCATAGGCCTCATACCTGGCTAGCTCCTACTCACCCGTTGACCTACTTTGGCTCGTAGATTTTTCAAACCAGATCCAGTTTTCCTGGTTCATATAATAATCCTGTCACTGCTAACGATTATTTACTGTTGCCATTCCTAATTGTTTATTACTGACATTGATCCTTTATCAACCTGTAGCTGCAGTATACCATATTATGAACATCCCCTGGACAAAGCTCACCTGAGTGTTACGCTTCTTATGCAGAACCTCGCAGCATCACTGTTAATTCATATTTTGCTAAAATCCTCAGATATGCACATCTGCTCTTCGCGAGCCGTTAGTGTATGTATTATTTTTTTAGGTCTCTGCGCGATGAGAGTCGTGCCAGCCCACACCACTTGTACATGCAAAAACGGTGTCATACAAGCGCGTATAGTTATATTTAGCGTGTTGGACGTGCCCACCCATGCAGCACACGTAAACAGACTTGAAAGCTTTCTCATTAATGCTGGGTTTACACTATCAAAAAGTCAATGAGACGATGAGTTAATCAAATTTTAAACATTCTACCAACCTTTCTATGAGATGTTCAAAGCATTTAGATTATCAACTGCAATATTATCGGCAAATCTTTCAACATTTCCCTCGTAGTGTGTGCGCGGGGCGATCAGGTTACACATTTTTCTCTATGATCTCGCTATCAATGACCGAATGCATATAATTACATCTGAGCAAGGATGGAATAAAATTGTTCCTACTCATCAGAATGGCGACAACGACAGCGCATAATTACCCCATGAAGTGACAGAAAGCATAATGAATAGTAATCGGTTTTCCTATACACGTTCACAATTCGCAAATAGAAATACAAATGTGATTCATTTCACACAATTTAAGACTGAAATGCTGTCAATCAGTGACGTTAGAAACTGACAGTAGGTAAGTAAGATAACCCTTTCCCTTTGCTTCTGTAAAATGAAGAGCAGTAACCATGATTCCTCTTTGCCTACCATAACTAAACAAACGAAGCTATACGTACGTAAGCTTACATAAACATGTAATATTTACCAAATATTTTTTATCCAATATAACGAGTTGGCTGTCATCTTTTTCAGCATTTGAGGGTGATGGTTGTAATGCTCTGATTTCACTGGCAGTGCTGTATAAGCCCAGGCTGTCTGACATCAACTTGGAATTTTGAACTTTTTCCATTTGCACAGCAACCACCCAAGCACCACCTACGAATTGGGGCAGAAATATTGGCCCAAGGATATAAGAGATGTCCACATGTCGCACATTGCGAAAATGAAGTGGGGACAGCTCTTATATCCTTGAACCGAAATATTAATCTAGTTTCAAATTCAAAATGGTAAAATTGTATAAGTCCTACCTGTGGCGCATTTTGAAAGTTGGTCCTATATGTGCAATAATAAATTTGACAGTTATTGTGTAGCTGGGGGCCAACATCATCACCACCACTAACAGTCACAACACTAGAAACCTTGCACATGCAGTCAATGAAGTTAATCAAATGACATCCCTGTTATTACCCGACCAGGCTGTGCGACCGATTGTCTTCTAACCCTAGCAAGACCGTTTCTTGGCTATACCCTGGTATGAGTGTAAGGTTTTGTCTGTTAGGTGAAACTGTAACCCGACCAGGCTGTGTGACTGACGTCAATATACATAAGGTACTTATAATAGGGTATTCTAACCCTAGCAATACCGTTTCTTGGGTCGAGCTAGTGAAACTGAAACCTTGTGGTTAGAAGTAACCCAACCAGGCTGTGCGACGGATTGTCTATACACCCGATTGTCTACACCGGAATTGTCTATACCCCATACAGGCTGTGTGACTGACGTCAATATACATAAGGTATTCTAATAGGGTATTCTAACCCTAGCACTACCGTTTCTTGGAGCTAGGTTAGAAGTAGCTCCAAGAAACGGTATTGCTAGGGTTAGAATACCCTACGTCATAGGTGTATTGACGTTAGTCACACAGCCTGGTCGGGTTAGGTTAGAAGGTGAACTATCATACGCTGATTACATTGCAACTAGATCAAACCTTGGGCTTGGATAAATTTGGTATTCTTGGTATGTGGGAAACATTTGATTGGGATCACTCTGCAGTATCTACAGCAGTGTGTTGGTAGGGATTATTAGTCTTCATAGTGCAAGAAACCATACCAATGGCAATGACGGACAGCCGAGGTTGCATGACCAAATCGATAGATCAGCTGTACGGATCGCAGTGAACACGTTTCAAACAACAAACGCTCAGCCTTACCTTCATAAATGGTACAGTTAAGCTTTCGAGCTGGAAAGCAATTTGTTGCAAAACTACTTCCATCGTCTAACTTTATGCTTGCTGGCTTCATTATTATGATATACAGTTTCAGTTTGAATATATGACGCGTTACTAATTAATTCTTAATTACTGCGTAGCAGTTTTAAAACAGAAACATTGTCACTAAATAGTAGGAATGGCAATTTGAACACAAAGACGAATAACCATTGATCTACACGCGTGTTGTTGTGTATATCTATGGCATAACCAAGGAAACGTGCGTAGCGTAAAATCACGGAGAAGAAGCTGATTGGTCCCAGCTAAGAAAACGACACTTCCGTGATTTGACGTCACCATGGACGTCACCGGTGGGACTGCATGGTAGCGCCGCCTCCTACTGGAACTCTACAGTTATTCAAGGATAACGGAATACGTCCTGCAAAACGACTGCATGTGCTTTCATGTATATCCTGATATATATATATATATAAATGTTTTGTAATTATATAAGCACTGTATTTGTTAACAAGAGAAGTTGTAGGCCTACTGATATCAGTGATTCTTTTTTTAACGTTTATACTTTGAGAAAACCTAAATAAAACCTAAGAATTATAGCTTGGGATTTGAATAAAAAAAGAATGAAAATGAAAGGGAAGGAATGCCTTGGAAGGAAAAAAGGAGAAAGCCTTGTATTTATGTTTGATTTTACTCATTTATATTCGATAACCAAATTTTTAACAGGTAGGGCTGCGCGCGTGCGTGTGTGTGCGCGCGCGCGCGCGTGCGTGCGTATATATTTGTGTAACGTTTATACCACGTCACGCGGGACGCTCCCACTGTTCGACCACTGAATTGTACGAGTTCAAGTCAACACAAGAACAAACAACACAACTCCAGAGTAAAAGTGCTCACGCCGTGAATAAACCCGAGGGAGGTTTATTCAGCCCTGATCATCAAACCAGGGTGAACATAAAAAACGGTGCATACCTCGCAGCGTAACAAAATTTTCCGTAACATTTGTTTGTTTGTTTTTTTTTCTTTAGAAAATCAAAGGGAAGGGAAATTTTATTTTAGTCTCAACTAGCGCCTCCCGTTGGTAGAATCATCAGTATGTTGATAGTGGCCAATATAGAGTAGAAGTAGAAGTAACGCACAAGTACGTAAAATACTGATCTAGCTAGGCACTAGACTTTACCAGGACGATCCTCTGCAGGGAGATGCGAGCTCTGTACAGAGGTCGTCGGTAGTGGTCGCAATGCTTGTACCTTGCGCTGTGTTGATGTTTTATTTATCGAGGCAGCTCTTTCCTCAGCTCCAGGCTGAGACTGACTGATCACGGCCTGATTGTGCTCTGGAGAGCGCGGTATTTATACGCCACAGAGCGTGTGTACGGATACAACATACGTCAAACATGCGTCAGGAAGAGTTATAGCCAAGCACGCACGTCAGCATCACACGTGACACGCACGTCAGCTTCAGTATTACGAGTAGATAACACAGGTTTCATGCAAGCTGGTGTCAAGCACGTGTACATTGTCACGGCATGCACCTATTGCGGAGATGCGGCCTACATCACCCGAGGATGCTGGGACACACTCTGTATATCTGTGTATCTGTGTATTTGTGTATAGGTGTATCGCTGTATCTGTGTATCTCGCGGTTATATGCACGTGTGCTGTATGTTTAGAATTTTGCTAGTTATATGCACGGGTGCTGTATGTGTAGAATTTTGCTAGTTATAGGTACGCGGCTGGCGTGTATGTAGAAGTTTGCAAGTTATATGCACGTGTGCTGTATCAGTAGAATTTTGCTAGTTATAAACACATGCATGGCTGTGTGTATGTAGAAGTTTGAAAGTGTGTTTCTACATTATATACAACAGCCGGTAAATATAACCAGAAAAATGCTACATACACGTCAGCCATGTATAGATTGCAAAATGTAGAATGTCGAACAAAGCCTGTGAAAATTGTGTATTTCTATTCTTTTATGTTTTTCAGACTTCGGTAGAGTATCTCCCAGGTTGCCTGCTTGCCTTTGAAACACCGGATATATCACAGTTCGGACAAAATGAAGGCAAATCGTCTCAAGTACAAAAGGATGTAGATATCTGCTAATCGGTTATTAAGAAGTATGGGTAGTAATCTGCACCGAGATAATGACAGTGATGAAGAAGCTCCAGCTGCAGGTATTGTGCCATTGAGTTCAGGAAGTGTGGTGCTACAAACCAGCGATAGTGAGTCTACGCACAGTCCAGGACGAAACATTGATGACATTGATACAGGAGCCTGCAGGAATGCGGAGTGGAACTGGGATGTAATTGAGCAGGATGTGACTTTATTATCCGACTCACAAAATGAAATGGAGAATGCCAATAGTGGCTTATTGGAAGATGACTTGGCTAATTGGGTCAGTGAATACCTACCAACTAAAGCAAAATGCAGTGGATAGGCTTCTTAAGCTTCTGAAGAAAAATATGGGCACCCTGATTTTCCTGCTTCTGCTCGCACATTGCTAAAAATATACACTGATCAATACACTGATGTACTGACAGAAATTAAATCTGAAATGGAGTATATATATTTTGGACTAAGTGATCAATTACTGAAGAATTTCAAGCGATATCCTGCAAGTGTGAGAGAAACAGTGCGTCGCTGCTTTAGAAATGTCTTTCAATGTTGATGGCATTCAACTATTTAAAAGTTCACGCAAAAGTCTATGGCCAGTATTGTGTGCATGTGAATGTGGAACCAGTAACAGTTTTCCCTGTAGCTTTAACATATGCAGACTCCAAACCAACGGATTTGGAGTTTTTACGAGATACAGTTGAAGAGCTAAACCATCTCATTCAGCATGGTCTACAAGATGGTGATAGAACAATTGGTATTACCCTGACGTACATCATTTGTGATGCCCCAGCGAAGGGCCTAGTGAAAGGAACCAAGTTATTATCAGGCTATTTTGGATGTGACAAATGTTCTCAGAGGTGCCTGGCTTGGTAGAGTGACATACCCAGAGATTGCTAACATTAGTCCTTCAAGCAACTAGTGTAATGAGGAACATCACCATGTCGTGTCCCCCTTTTGTGACTTGCCCATAGAAATGGTGAAAACGTTTTCAATCAATTACATGCACAAGCTATGTCTTGGTGTGACGAATAAGTTAATTCTGCTATGGATGAGAGGTAGTAAAGATGTGAAAATGTCAGCCTGTCTCATTGATCAAGTCAGCAAGAAATTGATTAAAATGAAAAGATTTATCCCTCACAATTTTGCCCGTAAGCCGTGAAGATTCTCAGATGTGGATAGATAGAAAGCCGCAGAATACAGACAGTTCTTGTTGTATACAGGGAAGATTGCATTGCGCGGTATATTGAGACCATACTTGTTTGATCACTTCATGAGTGTGGCCAGCTCCATTCGTGTCTGCCCACAACTTGCTCAAATCCAGAGTTTATGCTCATGAACTGTTAGTGTACTTTGTTGCACCGGGCTGCAACTTGTATGGCAATGATTTCCTAGTGTACAATATGTTACATTACAACGTTATTCCACAACGTTGTGGCAACGTTCAGTGGAGTCTACAAATTTACGTTGCCTCAACATAATAGCACAACGTTTTTACAACGCAAGTGAAACGTTGTGACAACGTTGCCGCAACGTCAGATGGTTAGCTGAGTTGTTAATCAGAGAGTGCAGACGGAGGGAGACGGTTAAGGGTGACATGACATATGGGGACAACACGTGGGTGATAACGGGGGATAAATACTTCGATAGTAAGCTAGGCACTTACTTGTCAGTCGGTAGTTGAGTTGTTTTGGTGCTTGTGATTTGGAAACAATATTCGTTAGCTGAACACAACTCTTGGGTTGTTCTGAGTTTTACTATCCGAAATTCAAAATTATATTATATATACGCTCTGGTGTAACAAGAGTTACACCACCTTTTGTTGTTAATAGATGATATAGCTCATTGTCTATTCGTCAGGACGGTACGTCTCGGTTGACTAGGACGGCATCTCGAGTGTAGAACCTTTCCTCCCTGTTATGTTTCTGCCCTCTTATCTTAATGACACGGATAGAGAATACATAGTATACATACAAAAATACATAGTATAGTACCTGCATATTTTGTCTTCGTTGTATCTCTTCCTGTTTGGTTTCCCTGAAAATTCGTCTGTTCGCTCTCCTCACTCTTGGTGTAACGTCAAGCTCGACGTTACATTGTTTCATTCTCTAAGTTTAAGTAGTGTAGTTAGTAGTTATTCACTTAGTGCGGGCTTGGTGGGTCAACTTCCCTGGAATCTCCACGCTATCATAGACTGTGAATATTGAGACACGACATTTCTCTTATTTTTGTGTTATCTGATGTACAGTGGCGCTGCGTCGTTGGTAGATAAGTTCTGCTGCTGGAACGCTAATTGTTAATAATGGAGGTTGCTCAGATATCAGTGATTATTTTTTTAATTATCTTATTTCGCTCTATCAAATTATAACTGACTGAAATTGTGCGATATAAAAGTTCGCCAAAAAGAAGTTCAGGTGCGAGGCAGGGGTTACACCACCCTGGTACTGACCGGCACCGACGTCACAGGGGTTGAGTTACCTGGCTGACAGTGGCAGTGCACCAGCCAACCAGCTATTTAAACAGCTACGGGAGTTCTTGTCAGAATTCTGACGAGGGGCCTCAAGTGAGGAGGAAAATGATCAGCAGCGACGAGAGTTCCATTCGAGCTCACCAACGAATGTCTACTCGGACATAACAACCGAAGGGACGAACGACTACCAGCCGACAACGGCCAAAGGTAACTGCCGCGGTGGTCCTAGGAACATTGAGGAATTCAACACATCTGCTAGTGTGAGCAGTAAGGCAGTTCGTAGTTAGCCAAGGGGTTGTGTAACGTCACAGGTCACCGGGTCATTTGTGACAAAAATCTATGAAATCTCGAGTGCGGCGTGCGCTCTCGGTTCAGTACGTATATGTGTATATATATGCTGTGTACGTGTACACGCACGCACGTGTACGTGCACACGCACGCACGTGTACGTGCACACGCACGCACGTGTACGTGCACACGCACACACGCACGCAGACGCACGAGCATGCTCAAGCAGAAGAATGAATGATGACAGCTGATGCTATAGTACTCCATCATCTCTATTTCATAGCAAAAATATGTAATATAGAGGTTTGCAGTGTTAGGAGTGGACGATGAGACGAGTGTTATCTGGTGACACAAAGCATTCAAATCATGGGGCAATATATTTACTTTTACAATTCTCTGTAATGTTATAAGCCATACAATTATGAGGATCATAAATCTGAGGGATCATAGTGCAGATTTGGGGACAGGAAACCCAATAAAAGTGCTGATACGATAACAGACGATATATGATAACAGGACTTCAGAGTAACTTGGCCAAAATGACTGTATTATGCACATGATTTTAAGCTAGTAGCCTCTGCTTATTGGAATACCGGGTAACAAAGGTGGATAACTATAAAAGAGCAAACGGCTATTGTTCAAGGGAATTCTCAGACAAACAGTCATAATTGTTTTCACGTACCTATTATGACTCTTGACTATTGAGTTAGTCATCTGTTGTAAAGAGTTCAAGCCGTTAAACATTTAATACTGTGGGAGCGTCAACACGTTGTATTCTTCAACTGCACTTCAATATTTGCAAATATATCATTTTAATGGATGGATTTAGGGGGGCATGACTACTTCGATATTGAGGGCCTACTGACTTCAACATGCCAGAAGTTGTTGTCATGACAATTCATGCAGTGAACAAAACATACAGGGTAAGCTGCTCAGATATGAGCACCCTAAGCAAGTGTAAGGTAAACGAAACAATAACAACACACTTTAAAATATTACGCTATATTATAAAGCCACAATAATTATGTGAAGTATATTGCATGAATTCCCTGCCTTCCATTTCTCAGCAAATTTCACTGTTTCTCAATATCACAACGAAAGACTTCTGCAAATGCTTTTAGGAATGGCCCAACAGCATCGTCTATACCAACATCTATGTCAAGCTCTTTGGACAGCGATGTAACACCTTTTCCATCTATACCACATGGAACAATGTGGTCGAACCATGCAAGGTCAGTATTACAGTTGATGGCGACACCGTGAGTTGTTATGAACCTGCTCCCATGAACACCTAAAATATGAAATGAAAATACATAAAACAGGGTAAAAGATGCTGTGTACAATTTAAAAGATACACCAAATATTAAATGATGGATGTTTGAATTAAAATTCAAGGATATTAAATATTATAATAAATGTACCTATACACCCTTACTGAAAGTAAACGAGCTGCCAAATTGGAACCTCCGAGGAATGTCCAATGTCCAAATCATTGTAATCATAACATTATTTGTGAGCATTAGCATTAATTTTATCCTTCACTTCACAATGTTTCTAAGAATGGGCCCTTGAACCATTTAGAAACGACCAACTGATGCATACTTAACCAATTTTATTGCCCGTGACGAAATTATCAATGAATGGCCCCACAAGTTGTCGAATTGTTCGCTCAGCATTCAAACGATAATCCAAAAGTTTTTTAAGATCTAGAGTGCTAGATATTTCGTGCTCAAATTACCAGATTTCTCTGTGCTCGCCTAACCCATGACAGAAAGTCGTAAACAAAAGATCTCACAGAGCTAAAGTTGGCATTGAGTAAGCCACCTTCACGAGTGTACATGCCGATATGAAGTGACATGTCACACTAGTAACGCTGAAAGGGTCTATGTCCCCCGGGGTACTGCCGGAACGTACCCTGGGTAAGTTAGGGTTAGGGTTAGGGTTAGGATTTTTGCATCATGATATCTGTCCCCACACCATAGATTAATTTTTGTGAATAACACTGCCTATATATAGCGCGGCGACACATACATGTTTAGTGTGAAGGTTAGTGGTGGCGGTGTTGGAGTGAGGGTTACCGTTAGGGTTAACTTTTTGAACGTCATCGTCAACGTTATCACGTGACCTCCCTCCACGCCCGCGGGATAGCAACACCCGACAATCTTCACCTCTGCAGATGTGCTGCCCTCCAGCGGCAACTGTTTCTAGCGGCTAACCCCATTCAAAGAAGTCTCCTTGTTTTGGTGGTCTATAACAAACACCCTAACAAACTATGGTTTTGTTCGTGGCAGTAATATTTCGACCCCTATTGCTTCTAGCCCAATTTTGAACATATCAGGTCTCAGGTTGTAAGCAAAGTCTTTCCTTATATAAATACATACCACACCACCACATCTATTCCTATCCTGTCTTTCCACGGTATATAGTTGTCTATAAAAATGTCTGAATTTTCAACTGTTTCATCTAGCCAAGTCTCAGACACTGCTATCACTGCAATTTTAGCAAGATTGGAGATATATCGAATCTCATCCATTTTCGGGAGGAGCTAGGCTACGAGCATTTAAATGGATAAAGTTCAAACCTTTCTTTAGTAGACAATCAAATGTTGGTGAATCTGAAGCGCGAGGGGTCGCCGTCTCCGTTGTCTGCACATCTGATGATACCAGTGCGTTTAATGATGCCTCGAGGCCCCAGGCTCCTAGTTTCCCTGGTGTGCTTTCGCATGTTTTATTTTGGTTGTTGTTGTTTATTTTTACTTATCTTATTTGTAGTTTTGCCATGGTATGACAATAATGGCACCATTTACTAAACGAAAGAAATCAAAGTCGAAGAAGTCGTTTCTTGTAAAGATTACGACAATGGACGCAGACCTAGCTAGAATTCCACGTAGAGATTGTTTTCTTACTTCTGAAGGGCCCAAGGATAGAGAACATGGGTCCCAATATGTGCCTAACCCTAACCATAACCCTAACCATAACCCCAACCTATTATATTGATATAATGTTATATTTATATTGATGTAAATGACATTGGTTTTATTGGGACCCATGTTCTTTATCCTTGAACCGCAGTGACCCCCACCTAAATCTCACAGTTACCGGTACTGATTATCGGTACCGGGTTCGATATTGTACCTAATCGATTAGGTACAATATCGAACCCGAGCACAAACCACCCCTCCTAAAACAACAACAAGTGCACTTCCATACCTCCAACGAATTTAATGTGCTGCAAAAGTTTGCAAGGTTTTGTATAGAGGAATTGTATGGTGGGGTAAAGTTAGCTCCAAGAAACGGTATTGCTAGGGTTACTATACCTCCGTCTATACCTGTATAGACAATCCGTCGCACAGCCTAGCTGGTCGGGCTAGTATAGGGTAAAGTGTGCTTTAACGGTACTCTTTTCAGGTAATCGTATTCTATGGTAATGCGTTACATCGTGCACACAACCCATATATATGATAACATCAGGAGTAGATAATAGTGAAGGAGTGTGACTTCAATAAACAAGGGAAATTTGTCATTTACTAGCCTTATAATACCTACGATTTACTACGCGTAACTCATCCAACACGCCTAGCATCGTGCGAAATCGTTTCCTCGTATACACCCGCAATCCGGAGATACAGACTAAAACGTACGACACGATTTTCCATTCTGTTGCCAGCAAACTCGATGCGTTCAGAGCCTAATTTGAAACAAAAGGCAGCTACTAACCACACTGTGGTAATGCGTTACATCGTGCACACAACCCATGCATATATGATATAATGTATCATTGTATGAAACAGCGATGCGAGTACGAGAAATACCTAGTATCTCATCATGCATGGCTCGATTTGGTGGAAGATATGAGACAAAAACGGAACTTGAAGCAGAATTACACGAAAAATTGGCATCTTTCGCTGAATTTAAGGAAAGGTTAGTAAGATGGTTTCTGGAAAATGATAAGGCTCCCCCCTCAGGTGGAAAATCCAGATCTGGGAACTCCGTAGGTTCGACACACTCAGGTGAATCCTCTCGTCGTTGAAGTAGGAGCAGCCTATCATTGATCAAGGCACAGGAAACCCAGAGAAAGGCCGAGCTAATGGCCAGCTGGCTGCAGCTCTTGAAGAAAAAAAACAGATTGAGCAGGAGAAACTTCAGTTGAAACTCAAGAAAGAGGAAATTCAGATAAGAACTGAGATAAAGGTGTCGGATGCTAGAGCTTATGTCTTGGAAGAGTTGGAGAGGAGTGAGTTAAATGACCAGAAAATGCCATGAATATGGACTTCCCAGAGCGTGGAGTAGACAGTAAACGGGAGCCATCAGTGGAGGACAAGCAGTTTAACAAGATAGTGGAGGAATCGATGAAATATCAGGATGGTCACTACTCCATGGATTTGCCTTTCCGACAGGCAGACATCAAGAGTAACTCACGTGACAATTTTCCAAGGCATACAGGTACGCATCTCCTTTATCACCCCATGTTCAACAAAATCATAAACTAATTCTGATCAGTCATCACAAATGGGTGCACGATTACAATTGTGAAAACCTTATGGCTAAATGACTGACTGTCATATGAGGTAACAAATCCACTGTACTTGCCTATTGCTGCAATCTTTTTATCCTGCACCCAGACTCCTGTATCACAGGTAGTAATTGCTTCCACTCCAAAACCAGCACACATATTTATGATAGTTTTTTCAAGATTGCACACATAGTTTCTTAATCCAAGTCGAAAATCCTTCAAGTTTATCACGGGGTATGCAACCAGCTGCCCTGGCCCATGAAATGTTATCAATCCTCCACGGTCTGTGCAATGAAACTTTGCTCCCAGCCTCTTCAGTCTTTCCTCGTCATTTGCAGTATACCCTTTCTGCCGAATGCCTATCGTGTACACGGGGTCATGTTCCACAAGTATGATAGTATTTGGATGATCCACCACTTTTGATTGTGCTGCAAGGATATGTTTCTTGAAAATGGACTTCTGTACATTCCAAGCAGACATTAGGGGCATTCTGCCTAACTTTGAGAGCTTTATTACTATCTTTGACATGATCATGTATTTTGAGAAGAGGAGAGTGCTGCATCATCTTCACCAAAGGGCTGATCAGGAAGATATAGTATTTGAATCTTTAAAAGTAGTGACTTCCTCCTCCAATTATGTACTACCATCTACAGATCCACCTGAAAAACAAACACGAACAATTTATTAATCACCAAGTTCTTTATACATACGTACTCATAAAGTTCTATTCCAGATGTTATAATTAGTTACAGTTAACTAGAAGAAGTGCTCACACGATATCGATATGTTTGTGATAAAGGATAATACACCAAATAACACATGACAACATGTATTTATTGTAGAACTATTATCCGCAAGGAGAACAGGACGATAACCTTGTCATCATTACGTTCTGTTATGCGCAGGGCAAGTGTTCATAAGTGGTACAAAATAGTTCATAACTGCTACACTCCCCTCACCAGGATAGGCATTATAAATGCACATTTAGATATAACGTTGAAATATGTATAACACTTGATCTCGAACATAAATTGCACTGAACTGCTCCTGTGGCTGAAAATACTTATATTTCAAGGCTTGATCTTATAACACTGTCAATCTTGAGTATGGACACAAATGCACATAAATAGTAAGTAAGTAAGTAAAAACTTTATTTAACGACGATAAAACATGTTAGGCACAGACACAATATACTGGCGTGGACCTATCTTCCACATGGCCGTCTCACAGCAATAGAACAGTTAAATATTAAATAAATACACAATAAGAGTTGAAGTAGGCCTACTTGGACTAAAATTGTACGGGGTAAGTAGAGCACAATGGACCTTATTGATAGGGCAAGATTATCTTTAGATGGACATTAAAAGAAGAAATGGTACCGTGAGGGCATCTCGAACATCAGGAGGTAAATTATTCCACTCAGATGCCGCAGCACACCGAAAAGATTTTCTTAGCATTTCAGTGCGTGCACATAACTGCGTGCGGATACATAACTGAGCGTCCACTGTGACTATGTGGTTTACAAGAGACCAAATCAAGTCATTTATAAGTGTGATACAACTGTTGTGTGCTGTTGTGTGCTGTTGTGTTTGTGTTTTGCAGCTAATGGCTACTCAAACTTGTTTGGGTTTCCTAACATTTCTCCAATATTGAGTCATATCACTTTTATGCTGTGTATTAAAGCACTTGCTATCGGTTGCACTTGCGTAGATGTAAATGACAACACTGTTGGTTAAGTACAGCCTGCCTGCAACCATTGTCAGGACTACCGTTGCCAAGTGACTGGATGAACCTTCTTCTTCTTAGACCCTTTAGTCTCCTGGGAGACATAGGTCTTTGGTGTACTCCCTCCATATCGCTCGGTTGGTTGCCTTCTGCTCAATTTCCCTCCAGGTGTAGCCCTTCTTCTTAAGTTCAGCCTCTGAGTCTCGCCTCCAGGTTGCTTTGTGTCTTCCCACCCGACGTCTTCCTTGCGGGTCCCAGCTGAGCTCCATGCGTGCAATGTCCGTCACTTTCTTCCGCAGTGTGTGGCCCACCCAGCCCCATTTCCTTATTCAGATTTGGGTTTCGATTGGGGTATGCTTCGTCCTTGTTATTTGCAATGGTGCAAGGCAAAAATATTCTGAGGATCTTCATCAAGCATTTGTTAACAAAACTTTGGATTTTTCGGGTTATTTTGGCTTTTAGTTTCCATGTTTTACAGCCATACATGAGGACGGTCTGAACATTAGAGTTGAAAATTTTTAATTTAGTTTTGAGGGTGATGGCGCTTGTCTTCCAAACTTTGTTGAGCAATTTGAAGGCTCATGAACATGGATGAACCATGTGTTGACAATTCCTGACCAACAGATTATGCAAATGAAACATAAAATTGAATAATAAACATAATCTTGATGAGAGCATATGAATGTGATTGCTCGAGAACTGGAACCATTAGGGCTAGCTACATTATCATATGTGACTTGCTGCTCCAGGGTTAGAAATTAAATTTTGAACAAGGTTGGACTCCCTGCCCTCAAAAAGAGGGAGTCTGCAGCAAAATGAGGGAGTACGCAGTCTGAAGTTTAACACTAAAGATATCAACAATAACGCATGTGCTTATTTTGATGATTCATGCAGTTGCACGTCTGCCAAATTTTCTTTGGACGTTTGCTGAAAAAATACGGCAATTCCGCAAGGCATCTGCAACGAACTAGTTAGTATAGCAGAATTTTCAGGGAGTCACACAGACTCCTGCATATATGTCAAATCAGGGAGTCTGACAGTAAAGCAGGGAGTATTTGACTCAGGACTCGCGTTAATTTCGCACCCTGCTGCTCTGTTCCATTGCCTTGTCGAGTGTCGTGTCAGATTCCCCGTGCTGTGTTTTTCCAGGTTCATGGAGGCAGCGATCATGGCGAGGGTTGGCTTGATGTGGTCAAGGCCAGCAGCTTTATTGGTTGCCAGTGTTTGCATGGTTTTTATAATTTCTTCTTGAGTGACGGGCCTAACACTAAAACTTGATCTGGGCTGGGCTTGTATAGCCGAAACACTTGCCCGAGTGCTTGTTTCGGCAAGGTTGTTTCCTATATTAGCTGCCAGGTTGGTGTAATGAGTGTTGAATATTTCTGCAACTTTATTTTGATCTGTCAATAGATTGCCCTTTTCCTCCAAGATCACTGTAATCCAAGCCCAGTGATGCTTTTGGTCTGTTAAACATTACTGGCTTTATCTTCTAGAACTCCTTGTTGGTGGAAGCACCGTCATGTCTCTCAGCAAAGTAGTTTTTAAGCAGGTCTGCTTTATAGAGATGGCCAGCTTTCTTTGTTATCTGTAATTTTCCCAATTTTCGAGGGTGGGATACTTTGTGTATTTGTTTCTGAGCATTCTTTTTCTGTAGATGGCACGTTTCCATTAGGCAGCTCTCCCTTTGGTTTAGTCTTTGCTTTTGTTAGAGGTACATGATCCAATGTTGATCATCTGGGTCTTGGAAAATTGCAGCTATGTAGAATGGGGCTTTTGCCATATCTTGCTGGAAGGTGCTGGGGTTAAACCATCTTAAATTGTGTCGTGATACCATTTTGGCATGGGTTTCTTTAGGTTCCCTTTCATCACTGTGCAAATAAACCGATGAAAATCGCCAAGGCCAGTGTCGACGGCCGTGGTTTTGTGGAATCGTGTAGGACAATTTGTTAGAAAAAGGGTCTAACAAGGAGCCATTGCCAGGGTTTTTAAAGCAGGTACGCACTTTCAGCAGATTTTTGAGATTGAAAATCACGCATAGGTCAGATAGTGTCTTTCATTTTGTCTTAGGTAGAGGCTTGTCAAAATTTAAGTCACTGCATAGTATAATATTGTTGTAGTGTGTGTAGCAAGGGTCTAGGAAAACAGTTAAAGTTGATTTGAAGTCCTGATCACTGACACTTGGTGGTTTGTAGATTGAGATCAGAAGCCATTTCAGCCCTGCGTGATGGAGTTCAATGCAGAGTGTATCTAGGTTTCGTGATTCAAGTCTTCCAACTCTGCGATGGGGAATACCTGATCGGATTATTGCCATAAGACAACCACCATGCCAGGTACGGTCTCTCCGGAGGGGTTCTGCACAGCCTTCAATGCAGAAAGGAGCATTGGGTTTAGTTACATCCAGCTTTGTCTCAGAAAAGACAACAATATCGAAGAGATTTTCAGTGAATATGTCCGACATGATCCCGAACTTGTGATAGATTGCAATAATGTTCAGGTGTGAGATGATCAGATTGTTATGGTTTGATTTGCGTGAGTCCTGTAGCTCAGGGAACATTACAAAGGGTCCAGCAGTGTGATCCACGTGACCTCGGGTTGTGATTATCTGAGATAGAATCAGAAAAGAATGAATCACTTAATTGTGGCAGTTGGCAATTAAAACAATACCAATTGGCATGATCTGACGATAGATACGTAAACTCTTCGGCCGATATCGATATGCAGTCCGGCAGACATTTTATGTGATGCCATATGTCGCAGGTATAACAACAAATCGCATTTTGGTTTGATCTGACTGCCTTGTGGCAGATGCCATGGGGAAATTTGTGATTGTGTTTCCATCTGTCCTGGGCAGAGTTGACCCTGGGCACAGCATTCACAGGTTGTTTTTCTTCGGAGTCAGTCTATGTGCGCCCCTACTACTGGACTCACTGCCCAAATGCAATCTACATAATTATTCTCCTTCTTAGCCACATTCGTACCATGGCCGCACATCCCAGACGCGATCTTCCTGCGCCGGTGGGTGCTATGCTATTTGACAATGTCTTTACTAGAGCGTACATACCCACATTCATGCAAATAGCAACTAATGATTACAGGATCATGATGTTGATCTGTCTATAGATAGTATTTGATCAACTTTGTCTCTTTCCGTCTTCATTATACTTAATAGGACTTTGAAGACTAATAATAATAGTTACGATATTACGAGGTTACGATGAATTTGAATCTTTACAAATACAACTTGTAGTTATACTGAAGTAGGAATATTACCCCAACATTTACGAAAATTAAGTGTGGGTCAACAAAATCTGTATGGACAGGAATGGCCCTCACCCAGGTACTAGTACTAGTAGTGCAGCGGCTGAGACCCCAAAAATTAAGTGCACCCCTACCGGAGGTATAACAAGCTGGGACTGGTCTCCGCCTGGATTCCTAGTTTATGAAAAGCCATGTTGTAGTTGCAGCAACCTTGACCAACATGCCGAATTAACCCCTTTCTTACGGAGCCCAAACTTAACGAATGCCATCGTGGACGTGCTGTTGCGATTCCGTCAGCAACCCGTAGGAATCATGGGAGATATAGAGGGCATGTTTAATCAAGTCAAGGTCAATGAGCATCATCGGGACTTCTTGCGGTTCCTGTGGTATCCTGGAGGGAACCTAAACCAACCGCCGGAGACTTATCGGATGACGACACATCCATTTGGGGCAGTTTCTTCTCCAGCCTGCGCAGCTTCGGCGCTACGACAGTGTGCCACTGACAGTGAAGGACAGGTTTCACGAGAGGTCGTAAGCACCATTAGAAGGAGCTTCTACGTTGATGATGTGCTAAAATCTCTTGTCGATGATGATCAAGGGATCGACGTGAGGAGGGGTGTGACTACTGCAGTTAAGGAAAAAGGAGGATTCAGAGCATGCCAGTGGATTAGCAACAGCAAGCCCGTGAATGACTCCATCCCGTTATCAGAAAGGTCAAAGAAACTAGAGCTAGCTATTGACAGTGAGGAGCTACCGACTGAAAGAGCTTTAGGGATAATTTGGGATACCGAGACAGATACGTTCACGTTCAAAATTAGGCTAAAGGTGAAAGCGGCTACAAGAAGGGGAATTCTGTCGGTCATCAGTAGCGTTTTTGACCCCCTAGGACTAGCTGGGCCGTTTGTCTTACCAGCAAGGATACTACTACAACGTCTATGCAAGCAGGACATAGCATGGGATGACACCATCAGCGAGAAAGAAATGAACGAGTGGAGTCAATGGCTAGTTGACATCCAGAAATTGGAGTAAGTGTTTGTGCCAAGGAGCCTGCGTCCTAGAGAATTCACAAAAATTGTATCACGAGAACTACACGCATTCGCAGATGCATCGGACAGCGGGTATGGGATAGCCGTTTATACGTGTTTACAGGACGATAAGGGTCAGGTCTGCTGTTCGTTGCTATTTGGAAGGTCAAGGGTCGCTCCACTGAAGAAAGTCACCACACCGAGAATGGAGCTAACGGCTGCCAGCGTAGCAGTGAAGATCGTTGCAATGATTACAGTTGCAATGGAGTATGAGTTTGATAAGATTGTCTACTGGACCGATAGCATGACCGTGTTACGATACATCAACAATCAGACCAGCAGATTCCACACCTTCGTTGTTAACAAAGTCACCACGATTCAAGAAGGATCAACTTTAAACCAATGGAGATACGTCCCTACTCAGCACAATCGCGCAGATTCTGCATTCCGAGGACTTCGACCAAAGGATCAACGAGCTAGCGAGCAATGGTTGTTGGGGCCCAAGTATCTATGGGAGCCGGAGTCACAGTGGCCGAGATCAGAGTTCTCACAGGAGCTGTCACCTGAAGATCCAGAAGTTAAGAAAGTTTATGCCACACTTGCAGCACCTGGAGACACCGTAACTACAGATGAACTGTTCGCTAGATACTCAAATTTGAAGCAACTCAAAACAACTGTTGCATGGATACTAAGGGCACAGAAATGCTTTAAGCAGCGTCGCAGCACTGATAGAAGGTTGAGAGCTCAAGGCAGCGAAGTGTTAACACCACTTAGAGTAGAGGAGTTGGAATCAGCGGAGATCTCGATTGTTAAATACCTGCAGCAAATGCACTTGCGGAAAACGGAAAACACCTAGGATTAATACAGAAGCTGGACCCATTCGTGGATGAAGCAGGACTGCTTAGAGTAGGAGGACGCCTACGACGTGCTAAGGTTCCAGTTGAAGTCAAACATCCGATGCTGTTTCCGAAGGACTCGCCAGTCACTAGACTTATATTAGTAGATGCCCACAATGGAGTCGGACATCTAGGCTCGAACAGTACGTTGAGTGCACTCCGACAGAAGTATTGGACTACTTTGGCCCATTCGAAGTTAAACGGGGACGGAGCACTTACAAGCGATACGGAGTCATCTTTACGTGTTTCTCAAGCCGGGCAGTACACATTGAGTTAGCCCAAAGTCTTACCACAGACTCGTGCATAAACGCTGTCAGGAGATTTGCCGCAAGACGAGCTGTACGTCGCCTGAGATCAGATAATGGTACTAATTTAGTTGGAGCCTGTAGGGAGCTGAAAGAAGAAATCCAGAAGTGGAATCAGTCAAAGATTGGATCAGCCTTACGTCAGAAAGGGATAGAATAGGGGTTCCAGAGATGCCAACCACTACGATTTATCCGTATTTTATACGAATTTCTATTCCTTTGCACCACTACGACCAGTTTGTATGAAACTACGAATTTTACTGTGATCGAAAAAAAAAATTTTGTTTGTTCCGTCAGTCTATAATACGCAGGGGAAAAATACACGGGGGCGGCAGGCGATTTCGCCCTCGAAATGCCAAAAAGAGCCCCCGAAAACATGATATCGGGGGCAACCCCAAAAGAAAAAGTTGCCCTGGAAATCGATTGTCCAGGTCGGTCCCGTGCCTTGCCGCTCTCGCTCGGCGTTGCTGCGCTGCGATGCCTAGGCCTCTGCCGCTAGCGGCAGCCGGTTCCACGGCACGGTAGAATACATGGTACGGTGTGACTGTCAAGTGTTTACCATTTAAGCATGCATGTGTGTACTGTACTGTATTGCATTCAATCAAGCGCGCGCCGCCACCCGCGCGTATATACGTGTGTGCCTGTGCGGGCGCTTGCGTGTGTGCCTGCGTGCGTGCGTGTGTGCTTGCGGGCGTGCTTGCGTGTGTGCCTGCGCGCGTGCGTGCGTGAGTGCGTGCGTGTGCCGGTGTGCCTGCGGGCGTGCGTGCCTGCGCGCGTGCTTGCGCGCGTGCGTGCGGGTGTGCCTGCGGGCGTGCATACGTAGACCTGTAGGACCAACGACCCGTAGGATTATAGAACGGTAATCCATGGAAAATCCTAATGAAATTCACACTTATATTTTTTCCTGCCGGCACACTCGAGTGTCATTCCCGATTGTAGCTTTTTCGTCAATTCCCCGAAAGAGTTTTTTTGTCGCTTTCTCATAGTCCAGCAATGCCAACCCTCTACATTTTAGTAGTGATTAGTACCACGCTGAAACAATCGTGCCCCCCCCGTACTTCATTCAACACAGCGTCGATGGATGTGCACAGCCATACACACGTGCCTCGCGGGCCGCTTTCTCAAACCCCCTAAGCTTCCAGGGCGCTTACGCGGTCCTTGGACCCCAGCCGCAAGAGACTTTGCGTATAAACAATCGATCCTCCTCGCTCGTACAGGCAGACACTCCTCTATTTGCGCTAGCCGTAATACAATGTTTCATGTGCGTGGCAGCGTATGTACTACAATTTAGAACGTGTGTGTGTGTGTGTGTATAAAATTAATAATCCCCACCCCAAACCCCCCTCCCCTCGAACTACTAATTTGATGGCCAGAAACTAGAGATTGCTTCAAATATATGTTGGCATCTCTGGAGTTCAACTGCCCAATAGCCTCCCATCATGGTGGAGCCTGGGAGAGGCTAATCAGATCCGTGCGCAAGGTACTGTACGGAGTCGCCACAGAGCAAGTCATTCACTTGGAGGATGAGGGCTTGCAGACCCTCTTTTGTGAGGCAGAGGCGATCCTGAATAACAGGCCAATAGCACGAGTGTCCAGTGACGCAGTTGACTCGCCAGCATTGACACCCAACCACTTGTTGAGGTTGCAGCCGGAGCAAGCACCACCACCTGGAGTGTTTGTAAAGGAGGACAACTATGTCAATAGAAGGTGGCGACAGGTACAACACTTGGCGAACGTGTTTTGGAGGAGATGGAGCACAGAGTACCTGGTAGCGCTCCAGGAGCATCAGAAATGGCGAAAGGAGGAGAGGAACGTCAAGGTCGGAGACGTGGTATTGGTGGCGGATAGGAATATGCAGAGGAACCAGTGGCCAGTAGGCAGAGTGACGGAAGTGATGGAGGACGACAAGGGGCTTGTGAGGGTCGTCAATGGCCGAATTGGAGCCACCATCCTGAAGCGACCAATTGCGAAGTTATGCCTCATTGTAGAAGCTGACTAAGGCGCTGCGCGTTCCGTGATGCCACGATGTTTGCGCATTTAATGGTGTGTTGAATATAATTGCTCGTGTCAAGCTCACAATTAGGGAGCCGGGATGTTTAGGGGGGTTTTGTTTATTCTTAGTGACGTTTTTTGGTTGTACGCAGTATGTTAATTGTAGAGCCGCGCCACCTGTGGGTGCGCGGGAAACTATGCTTACCGACAAGGGCAGCACCATACTGTTATTGGGTTTTATGTTTGAGTAGAAATTAGTAAGTTTGATGTCATTAGTATTTGATTAGATGATTTCTTACGGTGTTTTGTAATTGTGTTTTTGCAGTTTACGTATATATATAGAAGAAACGTACAAGTACGGCTGTAACGAAACCCAGTATCTACGGATGTATTAATAAAGAAATCAACACAAGAATTTGGTCTTGTACGTCTAATTCAGGTGATGTTACAGCTATGTTCCTGAACTATATAGGTGAGGAAGCATGTGACATTATCGATACATTGATCATACCAGAACCAGCCGCTGGTGAACATGAGGATACAAATATATACGACCGAACCATAAAAGCGATGGCCGACCACATCGAACCTCAAAGATGTACAGACCACCATGTGTATTCTTTTCGCAAAGAAACACAGAGAACTAGTGAATCAGTGACAGAATTTCACACTAGACCGCAGATCCTGGCTAAGAAGTGTGGTTTTCAAGACAACAATGTCGAGATCAGACGACAAATTATACAAGGCACTTCAAGCTCGCACCTACGTCGGAGGAAAGCAATAGAACAAGGCTTAACCTTAGAGCAACTTTTAAAAACGGCTTGCGCGATGGAAACTGCAGATGAACATTCTCAAGAAATGGATCGAGAGACGTCACATGCAGTGAACAGCAAACCGTTTCATCAGAAAAACAAACAAGCCTAGTGCCAATTATCACGGCAGACGTCAAGTGAAGCCTGACAAACAGCGAAACACCACATGTGGGCTTTGCGGCGGCTTGTATCCACACAAAGAACAGTGTCCTGCTCGAGGGAAAACTTGTCATAAGTGTGGAAAATCTAATCATTTCGCAAGGATGTGTCGAGGAAACCCAGCTGAACAATCTGAATCACAGGGACGAATCAGTCAACACGGGCGAGACAGACCAATCAGACACCGAGCGCGTGCAATAGAGATAGGGAACGCATCTGAGATAAAAGACGGGCGATCTGAAAATTCGGCTGTCAAGTGTGATTTTAGTGATAATAACATTGATGATGACGGGTATACATTTCGTCTTACTGACACTACCAACATGACTGCCCGAGACAAACCACTGTTCAGTGGCAACATAGCTGGCACACCAGTGCGAGTAATAGCTGATTCTGGGGCATCGGTGAATGTTTTGAACGAGACAGATTATCTCGCAGTAAAGAACAAGTCGAAGCTTACACACTCAAATTCGAGGGTGTACCCATACTACATGTCAGCAGAACCACTCAATCTACTTGGGAAATTCCAAGCTGATGCATCGAATGGTCAATATACTTGCAAAGAGACATTCTTCGTTGTGAATGGACCAAGCAGTTCGCTTTTGAGTTGGAAAGCGTCTCAGAAGTTCAACCTGATCACATCGGTCATCAGTGTGTCTGAACCAAAATCGCATCTTGACACAGACATTATGAGTGAATTCCCCACAGTGACCGCTGGGATGGGAACATGCAAATGTGATCCAGTCAAGGTTGTTGTCGATGAATCGATCAAACCAGTAGCACAACCTCATCGACGTATCTCTTTTCACGTCAGAAAGAAAGTCGAACAGAAACTGGATGAACTTGAAAGGGCTGACATAATAGAACGAGCTGAAGGTCCAACACCTTGGATATCACCTATAGTTGCCGTTCCAAAGCTAACAGGTGACGAGATACGCATCTGTGTCGACATGCGTGCAGTCAATCAAGCAATAAGTCGTGAACGTCATGTCATACCTACCATTGATGACATTGTAGCTGACCTGAATGGCTGCAAAGTGTTTAGTAAGGTTGACCTAAGGCAAGGCTACCACAAATAGTGCAAGAAAATATACATTATTTTGGTCGAAATCGCAAAAAAATGCCTGTAATGTGTTGTTTTATTATATCAATATTGCCCATACTAGATGGCGCTAGTTGTTGACCCCGGGAGAAGGACCAGAGTAATGATGCGACCGCATTGTCTGTTTTGTTTCTTATGCTTGGTTTTATTTCACAATAAATCGATGTGAATACATCACAAATGGCGACGAGGATCAGATCATGAACACACACGATAAGTAGGTGTGAATAGAAGAAACTGTCGTACTACCAACCATCGGTACTTCTGTTTTCGTTGATCCGCTCTGGGTGACGAAACGGAGCGCGCAGATTTCTCAAAATGGCGATCAGCTTACCATCGTTTGCTGAATTCGAAATGCACCCTCGAGAAACCGCACCTACCCGGTTTGAGAAATATGTGAAGAGACTTGGCAACATGTTTACAGCACTATATAGGTGAGGAAGCATGTGACATTATTGATACATTGATCATACCAGAACCAGCCGCTGGTGAACATGAGGATACAAATATATACGACCAAACCATAAAAGCGATGGCCAACTACATCGAACCTCAAAGATGTACAGACTACCATGTATATTCTTTTCGCAAAGAAACACAGAGAACTAGTGAATCAGTGACAGAATTTCACACTAGACTGCAGATCCTGGCTAAGAAAGGTTTTCAAGACAACAATGTCGAGATCAGACGACAAATTATACAAGGCACTTCAAGCTCGTGCCTAAGGAGGAAAGCAATAGAACAAGGCTTAACCTTAGAGCAACTTTTAAAAACGGCTCGCGCGATGGAAACTGCAGATGAACATTCTCAAGAAATGTATCGAGAGACGTCACATGCAGTAAACAGCAAACCGTTTCATCAGGAAAACAAGTACAAGCCTAGTGCCAATTATCACGGCAGACGTCAACTGAAGCCTGACAAACAGCGAAACACCACATGTGGGCTTTGCAGCGGCTTGTATCCACACAAAGAACAGTGTCTTGCTCGAGGGAAAACTTGTCATAAGTGTGGAAAATCTAATCATTTCGCAAGGATGTGTCGAGGAAACCCAGCTGCACAACCTGAATCACAGGGACGAATCAGTCAGCGAGGGCGAGACAGACCAATCAGACACCGAGCGTGTGCAACAGAGATAGGGAACGCATCTGAGATAAAAGACAGGCGATCTGAAAATTCGGCTGTCAAGTGTGATTTTAGTGATAATAACATTGATGATGACGGGTGTACATTTCGTCTTACTGACACTACCAACATGACTGTCCGTGACAAACCACTGTTCAGTGTCAACATAGCTGGCACACCAGTGCGAGTAATAGCTGATTCTGGGGCATCGATGAATGTTTTGAACGAGACAGATTATCTCGCAGTAAAGAACAAGCCGAAGCTTACACACTCAAATTCGAGAGTGTACCCATACATGTCAGCAGAACCACTCAATCTACTTGGGAAATTCCAAGCTGATGCATCGAATGGTCAGTATACTTGCAAAGAGACATTCTTCGTGGTGAATGGACCAAGCAGTTCACTTTTGAGTTGGAAAGCATCTCAGAAGTTAAACCTGATCACATCGTTCAGAACCAAAGTCGCATCTTGGCACAGACATTATGAGTGAATTCCCCACAGTGACCGCTGGGATGGGAACATGCAAATGTGATCCAGTCAAGGTTGTTGTCGATGAATCGGTCAAACCAGTAGCACAACCTCATCGACGATATCCCTTTTCACGTCAGAAAGAAAGTCGAACAGAAACTGGAAGAACTTGAAAGGGCTGACATAATAGAACGAGCTGAAGGTCCAACACCTTGGATATCACCTATAGTTGTCGTTCCAAAGCCAACAGGTGACGATATACGCATCTGTGTTGACATGCGTGCAGTCAATCAAGCAATAAGTCGTGAACGTCATGTCATACCTACCATTGATGACATTGTAGCTGACCTGAATGGCTGCAAAGTGTTTAGTAAGGTTAACCTAAGGCAAGGCTACCACCAGATCATGTTACATCCAGACGCACGCCATCTCACCACGTTCTCGACTCATGTCGGATTATGGCGTTATAAACGTTTGAACTTTGGTATGTCATGCTCAGCAGAAATCTTTCAGAAGATTGTCAGTGACGTCATCAGTGACGAATGGTGTTACAGCGACTGACTGAGAGCAACTTGCGTGTAAACCTGTTGAAGTGTCAAGTTCGTGTACCAAGCATGTTGTTCTTTGGACATATCTTCAGTGGTGAAGGTATCTCACCAGACCCGAAGAAAGTCAGTGAGATTCAGACATTGAAACCGTCCAACAACATCACTGAAGTACGGAGTTTACTGAGTTCTGCGGCGTTTTGTTCACGCTACATCAAGGATTTTGCCACCATCACACGTCCTCTTCGAAGATTGACACACAAGGATGAACCTTGGAGATGGACAGAGGAAGAAGATACTGCGTTCACGAATCTAAAGAATGCTTTATCTGCTGAGACGACCCTTGGGTACTTTGATCCTGAAAAGGAAACTGTAGTCTATACAGATGGAAGCCCAATTGGACTTGGAGCGGTGCTCACCCAGAAGGGTGTAGATGGAAATCCTGTGCCATTGTACTATGCTAGCTATCCACTTACTGCTACTGAATCTCGCTATCCCCAGATCGATCGTGAAGCGTTGGCAATCTACTGGGCAGTGAAGCGTTTTCACCTGTATGTATACGGCAAGGACTTCAGAGCCATGACCGACCATCAACCACTTGTGTCGTTGTTCAATAACCTCTCATCAAAACCGTCTGCAAGAATCGAGCGTTGGCTAATGGACCTGCAGAAGTATAGATTTCACGTTGATTATGAACCAGGTGACAAGAACCCGGCAGACTACGGTTCGAGACATCCGAGCAGTACACCTGCAACATCTACGCTTGAGGGTGTAGACGAGAGAACTGACGGTCACATTGCATACATAGTACGCAATGCTGTGCCAAAGGCAATGACTCTAAGCGAAATTGAAGCTGCAACAGCGAGTGATCCTGTTATACAGGCAGTTATCATGTGCATGAAATCAGGGCAGTGGTACAAACCTTCCCCTGGTGTCAGTGTTTCTGAACTGTCGAGATACGAGCAAATCAAAACTAAGTTGACATGCACGGCAGATCAAACTGTGCTCTTAAAGTCTAATCGTATCGTCATACCTGCACAACTTCAGCAGAGAACAGTAGACATTGCACATGAGGGACATCTTGGTATTGTGAAAACTAAGACTCTTATGAGAGAAAAGGTTTGGTTCCCTCTCATGGACAAACTGATAGAATGAAAAGTCACATCGTGTCTATCATGCCAAGTTGCCACGCCAGTATCCAACCGTGAACCATTGAAACCAACCATGCTACCTGGAAAGGTGTTTGAACTTACCAGTGTTGATTTCGCACACATCGAGGGGGAAACAGTGATGCTGTTCATAGACGATTATTCACGTTTCCCATTTGTGGTACCTGTGCGATCAACTGCAGCAGCAGCTGTAGTTCCAAAGTTAGACGAAATCTTCGCAACATTTGGGACACCAGAGACCGTGAAATCTGATAACGGATCCCCTTTCAATGGAGAGGAGTTTGCCAAGTTCGCAGAAACTAGGGGTTTTAGGCATCGCAAAGTGATCCCTTTGTGGCCTAGAGCCAACGGTGAAGTAGAACGTTTCGTCAGAACGCTGAAAAAGCATGTGAAAATCGCGAAAGTTGAAGGAGTCAACTGGAGAAAGGCCCTACAAGGCTTTCTTAGAACTTACAGATGTACTCCTCACTCTGCAACAAACGTTGCACCTGCTACATTGTTCCTGAGGCGTGTGATCAAAACGAAACTACCGCAGATTGTAGAACATGATCCCATCAGTGACAAACCTACTGACCTACAAGTAGGTGACTCAGTGTTAGTGAAAACCCCATACAATCTTGTCAAAGGTGGCTTACCATATCAAATCACACCACTAACCATTACTCAGAAGAAGGGTAGTATGATATCTGCATCAGATGGGCAGCATTCTGTGACCAGAAACTCTTCATTCTTTAAGAAAATCCCGATTGATATGGGAGTAGGCATGGAGAGAGACTATGAGATCACAAGGGACGAGGAGTTGTATGATCAGTTTGGTGTTGATCGGGCTGTTCCGCAGTCCCATTTAATGCCTAATCAGTTACCACGAGCTGATAACATTCCGCGGCACATAGACACCCCATTGAAGTTGACTGCGAACCCTCAGACATCACCTTTTGATACAGATAGGTCATCACCTCCTATTCCCCTAAGGCGATCAACCCGGATGAGGAAGGACTGTAGTGAATGAGAATGTTGTGAAAGCAGACAGCTTACAGCAATTTGTGAAATATAATTTCCAGTTTATGATTGTAGTGGATGAGTTAACCCTCAGTGTTAATCTGTATGAGCATCAAGCTCTAAGACAGTAATTTGTGTTTGAGCAAATAGTCCAAAGTTGATTAATAGTTATTGCGTTAATTATTCGTGTAATTTTGTGTGAAACCAATATCAATGGTTATCCAGTGAGTGACTATAAGGAAGCTGATTCAGTTAAAATCCACCAGGAAGGGGATGTAATGTATTGTTTTATTATATCAATATTAAAGTGTTTAGTAAGGTTGACCTAAGGCAAGGCTACCACCAGATCATGTTACATCCAGACTCACGCCATCTCACCACGTTCTCGACTCATGTCGGATTATGGCGTTATAAACGTTTGAACTTTGGTATGTCATGTTCAGCAGAAATCATTCAGAAGATTGTCAGTGACGTCATCAGTGGCATACCAGGTCAAGAATATCAGTGATGATCTATGTTGGGGGAAGAAACATGGAAGAACACGACCGTCTTCTTTGAACGGTGTTACAGCGACTGACTGAGAGCAACTTACGTGTGAACCTGTTGAAGTGTCAAGTTCATGTACCAAGCATGTTGTTCTTTGGACATATCTTCAGTGGCGAAGGTATCTCATCAGACCCGAAGAAAGTCAGTGAGATTCAGACATTGAAACCGCCTAACACCGTCACTGAGGTACGGAGCTTACTGAGTTCTGCAGCGTTTTGTTTACGCTACATCAAGGATTTTGCCACCATTACACGTCCTCTTCGAAGATTGACACGCAAGGATGAACCTTGTAGATGGACAGAGGAAGAAGATACTGCGTTCACGAATCTCAAGAATGCTTTATCTGCTGAGACGACCCTTGGTTACTTCTACTGGGATCCTGAAAAGGAAACGGTAATCTATACAGATGGAAGCCCAATTTGACTTGGAGCTGTGCTCACCCAGAAGGGTGTAGATGGAAATCCTGTGCCATTGTACTACGCTATCCACTTACTGCTACTGAATCCCGCTATCCCCAGATTGATCGTGAAGCGTTGGCAATCTACTGGGCAGTGAAGCGTTTTCACCTGTATGTATATACGGCAAGGACTTCAGAGTCGTGACCGACCATCAACCACTTGTGTCGTTGTTCAATAACCTCTCATCAAAACCGTCCGCAAGAATCGAGCGTTGGCTAATGGACCTGCAGAGATATAGATTTCACGTTGGTTATGAACCAGGTGACAATAACTCGGCAGACTACGGTTCGAGACATTCGAGCAGTACACCTGCAACATCTACGCTTGAGGGTGTAGACGAGAGAACTGACGGTCACATTGCATACATAGTACGCAATGCTGTGCCAAAGGCAATGACTCTAAGCGAAATTGAAGCTGCAACAGCGAGTGATCCTGTTATACAGGCAGTTATCATGTGCATGAAATCAGGGCAGTGGTACAAACCTTCCCCTGGTGTCAGTATTTCTGAACTGTCGAGATACGAGCAAATCAAAACAGAGTTGACATGCCCGGCAGATCAAACTGCTTTTAAAGTCGAATCGTATCGTCATACCTGCACAACTTCAGCAGAGAACAGTAGACATTGCATATGAGGGACATCTTGGTATTGTGAAAACTAAGGCTCTTATGAGAGAAAAAGTTTGGTTCCCTCTCATGGACAAACTGATAGAACGAAAAGTCACATCGTGTCTATCATGCCAAATTGCCACACCAGTATCCAACCGTGAACCATTGAAACCAACCATGCTACCTGGAAAGGTGTTTGAACTTACCAGTGTTGATTTCGCACACATCGAGGGGGAAACAGTGATGTTGTTCATAGACGATTATTCACGTTTCCCATTTGTGGTACCTGCGTGCGAGCAACTGCAGCAGCAGCTGTAGTACCAAAGTTAGACGAAATCTTTGCAACATTTGGGACACGAGAGACCGTGAAATCTGATAACGGACCCCCTTTCAACGGAGAGGACTTTGCCAAGTTTGCAGAAACTATGGGTTTTAGGCATCGCAAAGTGACCCCTTTGTGGCCTAGAGCCAACGGTGAAGTAGAACGTTTCGTCAGAACGCTGAAAAAGCATGTAAAAATCGCGAAAGTCGAATGAGTCAACTGGAGAAAGGCCCTACAAGGTTTTCTTAGAACTTACAGAGTTAGTGAAAACCCCACACAATCTTGTCAAAGGTGGCTTACCATATCAAACCACACCACTAACCATTACTCAGAAAAAGGGTAGTATGATATCTGTATCAGATGGGCAGCATTCTGTGACCAGAAACTTCATTCTTTAAGAAAATCCCGAGTGATATGGGAGTAGGCATGGAGAGAGACTGAGATCACAAGGGACGAGGACTTGTATGATTGGTTTGGTGTTGATCCGGCTGTTCCGCAGTCCCATTTAATGCCTAATCAGTTACCACGAGCTGATAACATTCCGCGGCCCATAGACACCCCATTGAAGTTGACTGTGAACCCTCAGACGTCACCTTTTGATACAGATAGGTCATCACCTCCTATTCCCCTAAGGCGATCAACCCGGATGAGGAAGGCTCCAGAGAGACTTGATCTTCAGAGTTTGACTGTAGTGGATGAGAATGTTGTGAAAGCAGATAGCTTACAGCAATTTGTGAAAGATAATAGGGGTTAATTCGGCATGTTGGCCAAGGTTGCTGCAACTACAACATGGCTTTTCATAAACTAGGGATCCAGACGGTTAAAATGAGACCAGTCCCAGCTTGTTATACCTCTGGTAGGGGTATCTCCTTAAATAGAGCCCTTTTTCAGCTTTGGCCACTGCACTATAGTAGTAGTACTAACGTCTGCCTGCGGCAACTGTACGCGGGCTATAGTACTAGAGCTCAGGCGCGGATATAGGCCGGTTTGCACCGGTTTCCAGAAACCGGTCACAGGCTGGGTATCTCCAGAATTGACCCTCAACAATTCACTAGAATGCACCAAATATAGCCTAATTTTTTAAAAATTCGCAGGGGGCATGCCCCCGGACCCCCCTAGCTGTGACTAGAACTATGGAAACTGGTCACCCAAACCCTCTGGATCCGCCCCTGGAGCTACTAGTACTACTACTAGTACTACAATCTTGGCTAACGTAACGTCGTCTTGACTGACTAATCGTAGTGTAACAACAAATACAAAGATACGGGCTATGACCACAAACATAATATTAATACAATACAACCTAATACAACCCTTAAGAATACTAGAGGCATCTTCTTAACGGATATTATGAGTAAAATAGTAGAAAAATGGATTTGGTATAGAAAACAGAATGTAATCAAGAGATGCACAAACCAGTGTGGTGGGAAAAAAGGTTATAGCACCACAGACCATCTATTTGTTGTTATCAGGGGTACGGTCCGGTATACCGGAACGTACCCTGGTAACTATTTGATATGGTTAGGGTTAGGGTTAGCATTAGGGTTAGGGTTAGGGTTAAGACTAGAATTAGGGAGTAGGCGTAGGCGACTCCCTAGACTCGTTAGTGGAGTAGGCGAGGTACGGTCCGGCATATTAGATAGTAGTATTTAGTACCAGGGTACGTTCGGTATACCGGACCGTACCCAGGGTACGTTCCGGCAGTACCCTGGGGGACATAGACCCTCTCATGCATCAGTCTCTCAGTCTCAGCATAATTATATACAACATAAGATTGGGCCTAACACGGTCCCTTGACGCACTATTTCATCAATTTCAAACGTTTCAGATAGTCCTACAGGTGTTTTAACTGCTATCGTGGCTTTTTCATTCATTTTGTATATTATTTCCCAACAAGGTCCTTTTAATCCTTTAAACCACAGGTCAATCATACAATCCTTTAGCCATAATTTATCAAAACATTTTTGAATATCTCCAAAGAACAAGAGTATGTTTTTCTTCAGACTCCTACTTTTATCTATTATTGCTCTAGAGGGTACGTTCCGGCAGTACCCTGGGGGACATAGACCCTATGAGCCATAATTATGGTACACCGGTCTATATGTATGGAAACTCGATAGAAATCACACCTTTTTTGTATATATGGATGATATGCTGGGAATTGAAAATTGGAAGACCATGACAAAAATGGCTCAAGCATGTACTAGGCTGGCTAAAGAAAAATTGCTACAATTTTAATATGAAGAAGACAAATATATTGGAAATAAAATTTGGAGGTCCAAATAGCAAAGAAAAACAGATTCTTCTCGAAGATCAAATAATAAAAAGATGTAGTAAATATACATACTTAGTCTTAGGCGAGATATTAAGTGAAAAAGGAGGATATAAAGAAATGATAAAACAAAGAACAGATAAAGGTCGATTTATGATGAGTGAAGTTATATCTATAGCTAATGAACAAAATTTTGGAAACTGTGCGATGGAAGCACGTGTTAAACTTTATGAATGCACTGTATAGTGCCGTCACTACTAAATAATAGCAAAACTTGGACTAATCTGACTAAGGAAGAGAAAAAAATGGTAGAGGATTTCCAAAATGAATGTTTAAGAAGGATACTCGAAGCACACAGCAAGACACCACTATGGTGGCCGAGGGCTGCCACTACAATTTTACCTCTGAAATAAATAAAAGCAAATTAAAAAATTAAAAAAACGAAATCAAAATCAAAAAGAGCAGCAGGGAGACACTCGCATATTGTTGGGCCAAGTTCATTCGCAATTGTATGAACAGGAATGTATCTTGCCTTTCCTGAATGACCAGCATACATGTACACATAGTCAGCCAGTTGTCCTCTGCTGACATAGTAAACCAGCAAGACCAAGACATCTGTATCGTCACAGCGGATTATGATCCTATCATGGTCCTTTGATAGTGCACAGGCATGCAGGATCATACGTGTATCGGCCTCCTCCTGGTTACTGTACAGTGATTCAACAGATGACGCTCCAGATGGAGCAACCACCTTCACAAGAGTTAGGTACTTGTCTGCTCCCCTGGATCTGATAAGTAGGTAACAAACTGGAAGAACCCCGCCGCTCGCGTTCTGTTGTCTTGATGGATGACACGTTATCATACCAATCAAACACAATGGTCACAGACGTCAAATCCAAGGATGGGTTGTGGAGAAGTCTAACTGTACGTTTCTGTACCACTTCCGCAAAATCCTTGAACGTGGTGAAGTGATTCTCATTCAGTGACTGTACCATGGTAGCACATTCACTTGCATCTTTGGATTCGAAGTACTGCTCAACATCACGTACTAGCTGCTTGGTTTCATTGGTCAGCCATGGCAATCCGTTCTTGTTGGCAAAGGATTCAGCTGAAGTGAGGAACATCTGTGACAGTGCTTCGTGTGCAAGACGGACACCTCTGATTCCACGGGCATACTGCTTTCCTTGGAGCATTTGGTTAACTGTGGCAGCTGCGTATACATCTGATGAAGTTAGGATGTTTGTAAGTCCACCATCTCCGAATATCTTGCCAATGCTTGCCAGGAAAGCCATTATCAGATGCATTCCTCCCAGCCTCGTTACTTTGCCCACCAGTGGTTCCGGTCTGCTCCACAGAATCTGCTGTGCCTTGCTGTAGATGGCAAGGTCTGTGGTAATGAGTATGTGATGCTGCCCCAACTCCTCAGATATGTGTACTAGCCTCAACAAAGTAAAAATGGTTGACAAGTCAGATGGTGAGGCATTGATGAAGGGTAGATATCGTATCGTAGTAACGGGGACAGTCTTGGTACTGACGTAGGCATTCAATCCACTCCACGCCGGAATGCTAGATTCACCATCTCCACAGATCCTTGCCACTTGCCATATGAAATCTTTCATTATGACCTTATCCGACATTTCATCCTCCACTTGACAGGGTACAGTGGGCTCTGGCTTCTTTGCAGGCTTGCGGTAGCCTTAGAGTTGTTGTTCCTCACTCTGCCATCAGCTCCAGTTGAAGTTCGAGACCTGACACATCTCTACTGCAGACAAAGACTGCTTGAGTGCGAGGAAGTGTCCTAGTAGTGGATGAGAATGTTGTGAAAGCAGATAGCTTACAGCAATTTGTGAAAGATAATCTCCAGTTTATGATTGTAGTGGATGAGTTAACCTTCAGTGTTAATAGCATCAGGCTCTAAGACAGTAATTTGTGTTTGAGCAAATAGTCCAAAGTTGATGATATTGCGTTAATTATTCGTGTAATTTTGTGTGAAACCAGTATCAATGGTTATCCAGTGAGTGACTATAAGGAAGCTGATTCAGTTAACATCCACCAGGAAGGAGATGTAATGTATTGTTTCATTATATTAATATTGCCCATACTAGATGGGGCTAGTTGTTCTCCCCTCTGAGGGACCAGAGTAATGATGCGACCGCATTGTCCGTTGTATTGGTTATACTTGTGTTTATTTCACAATAAATCTATGTGAATACATCACAGAATGATGGCGTGATTCTACCTCAGGACACTCGCAAGGCAAGTATCTCTCTTGCATTGTCTGCATGAGTTACATAGTCGTGCGATGTGATTGTTATAACCGCCTTCCTTTATAACTCGGTCTTCAAATAAATTTGCATTTAGAACAACTGACCTAGCTATCTGCCCGGACTGAATGACAGGGATGTGTAGCTAGTCGTTGTCTGATTTTATGTCATAACAATAGCGTCAGAGATCTAAGACATGTTCAGTAGGTGTGTGAAATTCGTCCCTTGTCAATTCATTTCATTAAACTGCACACGCTCACTTTGTGTCTTCCATTGCTTTAGGTGGTTGCGCATCGTCTGGATATCTTTGCGTCGCAGAAACGACTGCACAGCGAGGACAACATAAACTATCCCGTCTATAGATTATAGATGAGATACAGCAGACAGGGTGTATAACCATGGAGGCAGCAGATGAGAGGGAGAGTAATTCACAAGAGGGGTGCAGGTTGATTATAGCTGTTCAGATTTATTGTCACATTTGTTTCCTGTTCTTGCTAAATAAATATGAATGCTAATATTAATTTATGACAATTTTATACAAATGTATAATTTTGATAAAAATACATGAATGATTTCTTATAGAGTTACATAATTAAGCAATGAAGTTTTTAATGCTCTTGTAGCTAATATTCGTCTACGTAGTCCCTACATTAGTGAAAAAAAGTAAAATAAACTGAATGTCATTTGCTAAATTGGTTGTACATGTATTGAATTGATTATCGTTCTCCCCACCAAGGGTCATTCACTCATTTCACAATCCTATTAACAAATTTAATACAGAAAATATAATATTCGTTATATTATTATTTCATATATCCTGAGATGATTACTTTGGACATTATATCTCAGTTAACAAGATTTTTCTTACAAATGTAAAAATATTAAAAATATCGCAACAAATCAAGTAATATATTAAGGCATTTACATACATATTATCAGGAGTGAATAATAATAGAATCTATTATTATTCACTCCTGATATTATGTAATTGTATTTAATTGTCAATTAAAATATATTGCAGTAACCAATTTTAAAAGTCGACCACCATTCTTCACACAATGTACACAAAATGTGTCACCAGAAATTCCTTCCAATCCATCAGGGGTGGAAATCCAGGGGGGGGGACAGGGAATTTTCAGAGGGGGGACATCATATCAAATGTCCCCCCGCCACGATTTTGGATCACCATGATTTTGTGTGTAAGTTTGTGTGTGTGTGTGTGTTTGTGAAGTGAGAACCTTTTTATTGTGTGTGATAGTGCGTCAACGATTGGCTTCTTTCCCTTTTTTTTCTTTTTTTTGCCAGCTTTCATTTCATTCAAGTGCATTTGAGAGCATAATAATGATCATGCACAACTTGAGAAAAATGTGTCTTGATAAATTTAGTACCGTTTCTTTTTTAACACGTTTTTTTTCTTATATTAAATAATTCTTATGCAGAAATCATCAAGAGAAAGTATGTTTATGAAAGTTTAGGAGATATCACTCACATTAGACACCGATTCAAGGATTAAGCTGGGAACACGAGCTATATTCACGCAAAGAGGACACTGAGTAACTGAGCATCGGTTTTAATAATGTAATTTTCATTGCAAATTGATGATAACTGAATATTTAACTTCATTATTACATGGTTATTTCTACTTACATTATGGGGCTTACACAAATCTCAGACACACAGACACAGAACAGAGATACACAGAACAACACGAAATTGAAACCTGTTGAAACAAAACGAAATACAAACAGAACGAAAACAAAACAGCGCCCCCTATTTTCAGGCAAATGCTTACCTTTTTTGTGTTTTTTTGTCTTTTTTAAGACCGAACAAACGGTTTTCAATTGAGTATAGTTTAGAACCCGTCCCGTGTACTCATCGATCTCTTCTGTAAATTTGGCGCTATTTGGATCCAAACTGACGGAGCCTTTCATTAACATACATACATACATACATACATACATACATACATACAACATTCGCCAAATTATAGTAAGATACTTGCCTGGATCAGGTCCACGTGGTATTGCAGGAACATCTCACTTGCTTCCAACTCTACCATGACGGGCTCCACGTGTAAGTCATTACAGAATGCTACAAGATTCTTGGTAAGTATCTTTCTATGGGCAGGATCCATCCCAGTAGGCGCATTTCCATGCCTGGCCACTGTAATGTCAGTTTTCATAGTTATCACCAGGTGGCTGCACCTTCCGGCATTTTACTGTTTGGGACTGTATGGATTCTTGTGATTTGAGAACTGATTTCCTGTTAGTAATTTTCGGTTTATACGTTGTTATCTAGTTGTATTTCTAGTTTACGTGACCAATATCGATGTGACCAAGAGAGAAGTGAACTAAATGTAAAGAGGAGGTGATCATGTGATCCGAATAAAACTATCGTTTTGACTGGACTTGACCGACTTCCTAAGTCTCTCGATGGGTGCCGAAAACAGTAAACTCTAAGGTTGAACATCTCTCGACGTTCAGCAAGTCAAGACGTAAGAACTCTTAAGGACTCTTGTTAAAAAGGTAAAACATTGACATTAAAACCAGAAAGATGTCAGAACTCGATGACGGTAACGGGCCAAACCTGGCTGAGGTTCCAGACCTCCAGGGGACCGATGATACGGAAGTCGGACAGGCCACCACCGAGATAAAGTTGCCCGGTGCCGTAGGCGGGAATCCAGAGCCCGACGGTAAACGGAAGCAGGTGTTAACAGAAAAAGGGGCAGAGTACTTCAAGGAGGTGAAGTTGGCCAATCGTAATACCTGCAGCACAGCACGCGAGCTAATGCAGGGACAGACTGAACCCGCAGTCGAGATCCCACGCATGCGCGAACTGTATGGGGCATGGCTCCAGGCTTATGAGAGGCTCCAGGGAGGCCCCCAGACACCCCCTTCGCGTGCTCGCCACTGGTGTCCCCCCACATTTCAAAATGGATTTGTGCGCCTGCAATCCATTACTTTTTTCTGCATCGTTTTACATCATTGCAATCATTTTCAGAACTCATTACAAACTTCATCATCAAGAGTACGGTAAGAGACTTATCGTATTAACCTATTCTCTCTGAAAATCCTCATGTTATCATGAGCGATTGCGAAATTGCTGTATGTTGTGACGTTGCTTCAAGCTGTATTGCGATGAGTTGTCATCTGCTTGACTGTTCCCGTGGGGTTGAAGTAGAATGGCTTCCTCAGAGTGCTCTCAAACATCGTCATCTGCTTGGCTCCATATCGTGTCTGATGTATTCTGGCAACCTCTTGGTTGACCTTCATACATAACAAAAAGCCAGCATGAAACACCGAATAACACAAGGACATGATGTACGTTTCATAACAGCAGCTCGTTCTCACACGAAGTTGGTGGTTAGAGGCAAATAGGTGTTTACAAGATAAAAGCTTGGGGATATCTGTGCAGTTCTACCCTCTCTGCTACTGTTTAGCACTGACGTGTGGCATAACTGAACGTGGATGTTAGCATTGCCATGAGAACGTGCTCGTAGTCAGGGCAACTTACCTTCGTCATGAGATCGTTGATGTTGTCTGTGCAGGCGTTCTTCATGAACACCTGAACGAGGGACTGTATAAACCATGAGCCCCTCTCCGGGTTTCTCCACGACAAGAAACCTGCAGTGTCAAACGCAATGCATGTGATGTGATGCAATGTGATGCAATGCATTGAGATAGAGAGAGCAACTATAGAGAGGGGGAGATGGGGAGAGCAACTATAGAGAGAAGGGGATGGGGAGAGCAGCTATAACATAGAAAGTAAGAGATAGGGAGAGCCGCTATGGATAGGAGGAGATGGGGAGAGAAACTATAGAGATGATGAAATAAGGAGAGCAACTATAGATAGGAGGAGATGGGGAGAGTAACTATAGATAGGAGGAGATGGGGAGAGTAACTATAGAGAGGAGGAGATGGGGAGAGCAACTATAACATAGAAAGTAGGAGATGGGGAGAGCAGCTATGGATAGGAGGAGATGGGGAGAGTAACTATAGAGAGGAGATGGGGAGAGCAGCTATAGATAAATGGGAAGTGCAACTATAGAGAGAAGGAGATGGGGAGAGCAGCTATAGAGAAGAGGAGATGAGGAGATCAGCTATAACAGAAAGACCAGGTGATAAAACGAGCAGCAGCAAGAGTAGAGGTATGAGATATGCACACAAAACCTAGCAGGTCACACACCTGGCATCGTAGAACGAAACACGATGTGGTCACCCATGTTTGGATCTCTCGGCTCCATCTCTGACATTTGTTTTTCCCAGGGGGGACTGTAGCCATCCGAGACATCAGACTTTGTCTGTGGGCTACCGAAGTCAATATCTTCTGCAGCAAATTTCACGAGAACGTCACCGAAAAGAATTGCTAGATGAATACAAACTCATGCAATACAGACGTAGAAAACGACTCTATACGCATTCACATTATAAGACTGTCAAAACCATATTATGATGAGACCACAAATTAGATGCAGCTGCATTGTGACTTACAATATCATAAGCTCACGTTCATGAATTATGAAAAAAGACAACCTACCACCTCTACATGCCTGGATGATAAACAACTTTGGCTTGTCTTTGAGTGCTGGTGCTTGTTCTCCTGTCAAATAGAGACGTACATTGCTTACTACAAAGCGTAACTAATTATGCATTGTCTGTCCTTTCCAATAAAACTGATAATTTGCACAATTTACAAAAGACTTGAACATGCAATAGGTTATCACACCTGAAATATTGTCTAGCTCTGAGGTAAAATCTGATCTAAGCAATTATTGACATCAACTGATTTGAAATAACAACCTAGCTAAGAAATTAATGCGACAGACCTGCTGAAGCAAAACGTAATGCGATCTAATCACAAGATATAAATAACATAAAACATGATCGGAAATCATATTATCTATTGATTAACATCAATTGACTTCAGTCTCGTTTCCCACGAGATACGAGACATTCGCGTGTCCGAGAATGCCAAAGGGCCGCCGTACTTCCGAACATCCTCAGCAGCTTATTGAAGTTGAGCGTGGGGCCACCTGCGGGCCTCCCGTCGACGCCGTGTATCTCGTCGCCATTGCGCCACGTGCCGTGGCTGAGGACGACGATGACGGCGCAGTCTCTGTGGTCGTGGCGCGCAGCGAAGAACTCCAGCTCTTCTCTCATCTGCGCGACGGTGAGGTCCTTCTTCTCCGGCAGCACCTCGAATCCGAGACCCTCAAAGAGCAAGCGCGCGTTGCGCGAGTCGATGTCCGTGCCCCGCCGCTCGCGGAGCCGCTCGAATGCTCTGTTGTTTACGATCAAGCACAGTCCGCTTGGGGAACTCTCCATGCGGTACGCGTCAAGCGGGTCGTATGGGGCGGGCCGCCCAGGACGCACGTCAATGTCTATCAGGTTGGCGGGAGTGTCGCTCGGAAGATATTTTGCCGTGGAAGATGGCGCCGCGCGCTTGGCTGCTGGAGGCCTGCTCCGTAAGAATGGCACCGTGACATCTGGCTTCCTGCGAAATCGATGCAAGAGTTGAAGTTGTAAGGCAACTATTTTGATACATTTATAGTGTTCGGCATCTCACCATCATGCAGAGTTTGCAGTTTGCCTATGTTATAATTATAGGGTTCTATTTAGATAAAAACACAACGATGTAAATTACATACACATAGGGGGCCTACATCACACGATTTAATGTATGTTGTACAGTAAGTTATTTTGTTGTGCCATAAACATATATATTGTCATGGAGGATGCGTCTGTTCGTGGCTACACATACAATAAGTTCGCTAGGTGCGTCTGGCATGTGTTCTGCAGCGCTCGGTGAAATAAGTCAAACGCTTTAGGGCCACTCTGCTGAACCAGCTGCACGACCTTCCTCCGTTTATTGAACTCTACCTTCTCTGCCTGAAACATATAAGTGTTCATTATTGATTTTAACCCTAAACCATACGTATATCGTTACCCCACAAATAAGTGTAAAGTGTACATGATGATCATGTGTGATGAGCCCACAATAAAGACACAGATATTATAAGTATACTTGCCTGAATTATGTCCACGTGGTATTGCAGGAACATCCCACTTGCTTCCAACTCTACCATGACTAGCTCCACTTGTAAGTCATTACAGAATGCTACAAGATTCTTGGTAAGTATCTTTCTATGGGCAGGATCCATCCCAGTAGGCGCATTTCCATGCCTGGCCACTGTAATGTCAGTTCTCGTAGTTATCACCAGGTGGCTGCACCTTCCAGCATTTTACTGTTTGGGACTGTATGGATTCTTGCGATTTGAGAACTGATTTCCTGTTAGTAATTTTCGGTTTATACGTTGTTATCTAGTTGTATTTCTAGTTTACGTGACCAAGAGAGAAGTGAACTAAATGTAAAGAGGAGGTGATCATGTGATCTGAATAAAACTATCGTTTTGACTGGACTTGACCGACTTCCTAAGTCTTTCTCGACGGGTGCCGTAACAGTAAACTCTAAGGTTGAACATCTCTCGACGTTCAGCAAGTCAAGACGTAAGAACTCTTAAGGACTCTTGATAAAAAGGTAAAACATTGACATAAAAACCAGAAAGATGTCAGAACTCGATGACGGTAACGAGCCGAACCTGGCTGAGGTTCCAGACCCCCAGGGGACCGATGATACGGAAGTCGGACAGCCCACCACAGAGGTAAAGTTGCCTGGTGCCGTAGGCGGGAATCCAGAGCCCAACGGTAAACGGAAGCAGGTGTTAACAGAAAAAGGGGCAGATTACTTCAAGGAAGTGAAGTTGGCCAATCGTAATGCCTGCAGCACAGCACGCCGAGTATGCAGGCCACAGACCTGGAACCCGCCAGTCGATCTCACCCGCGTATCCATGGCGAAATGTATGGGGGCAGGGCTCCAGCTTCTATTGGGAGCGGCGCTCGCTGGTGCGCTCACCAGAATACGAGGAAGTTGCTCCATGCAATTGGCAACGGGCTGGATGACGACCATCGCACAAGGAGAGAACCCTATATTATAGCGGCCTTGTAAGCAAGGGCCTGATCGTGGTTCGGGCTACTCGCGATACGTGGTTCTCCACGGAGGAGGATAGGCACAGTTCTCGCGGATTAGATCTAGCAGTCGATCAGGACTCTCGGCTGGCGTAACTATCATGGCAGGATGACGGAGAGATTCAGCGCGACGCGAGTTCATAGGCCGGCGCGCCTTCAGGAACAGGCAGAGCTGAGAGGCCAAGTTGGCGCTCGAGCTCAAGGAGGAGATAATGCAGGGGTAAGGAAGCAGTTAAGTCTCAGTTGACGCTGGTGCAGGTGTGATAGATAGGGATGGAAATTAACGAGCGTGGTGACTTTGAACCCGACCACCTTAGCAACAACGTTAATGTTATGCCTACCCTCGAGGAGACGGCCGCAGCTAGGACCGCTCACTTTGTGGCCAACAGTGGTCAACACGCCATAACTCGAAGACAGGCTCAGACAGCACCTGTTGTAGTCCAGCCTCCCCAGACACTATCTCCTGATGCTCAGCCATACGTCCCAGCACCGGACCTGGGTTCCATCACCAAGGAACTTAGGAAACCACAGATAGAACTCCAGAAGTTCGGAGGAGACCCGATGGAATATCCACGTTTCCTTCAGCAGTTCAAGACGAGAATAGTTGCGTACACAGACTCTGACGATGAGAGACTTAGCTACTTGGAACAGTACACCACTGCGGACGCTCACAAGATAGTAAAAGGGTACTCACACCTAGAGAGTACGGTAGGTTATAAAGCCGCCATAGACGAATTGAAGACTAGATATGGCGACCCGGAAGTCGTTGCAGCAGCCTACATAAAGAGGGCATTGTACTGGCCAGTCATAAAGCCGGACAACGCTAAGGCCCTGGATAACTTTGCAGTGTTTTTGATGGAGTGTCAACACGCGGTGGGTAGTGTTCAAGCCGGCCAAGTGCTGGAGTATGCTGACCATATACGGCAGCTTCTCAAGAAGCTCCCCTTCTATCTGCACGATAGGTGGGGGACCATCGTTCAGAGAACAAGAGACTCCGAGCGCGTTGTTCAGTTCAAGCACTTGATGGACTTCGTCCGTGGGGAAGCTAAAAAAAGCCACGGACCCTCTATACAGGAGGGACGTTCTGTCTGCCGACAACAGAAAGACAGCCGGTGGAAAACAGTTGTATAGTAAAGCAAAAAGCGGCATGCGTAGCCTGGCTAGCAGCGCCGAGAATGGTGGTTCTGACCGCCCCACTCAGGGGTTGACAGAGACCAACTGGAGGAGAGCAAAGAAATTCGCCTTTGAAGCTCTATGCGGATTCTGCAAGGACGCTAACCATGCCATGAATCAGTGCGAGAACTTTATAGCTAAGCCAGCTAACGAGAGATCAGAGTTCGTCAAGGCAAATAGACTCTGTTTCGGCTGTTTGAAGCTGGGACACAGGAAACGAGAATGTAGAGGACGAGAGGCCTGTAAGAAGTGCGGAGACAAGCATCCCACTTTATTACACGACGAGCGTCGAGTAAGGCCACCATCGCCACCACAAGGTAAACCTAACAATACCTGGGCTACCGGCACAGCCAACGAGGCACTATGTTCTATGGGAGCCGGAGACGCCGGAGAGTGTACAATGGCCATTGTACCAGTCTTGGTCCAAACTCGGAGCAACACCACTGTGGAGACATATGCTTTTCTCGACACTGGCAGTAATGTCAGTTTCTGCAATAAGCTCGCAAAGCAGTTGGGCGTGACAGGACAAAAAAGGACAATTATCCTCGACACCATGGGAACGCCACACTGCATGACAACTCGCCGGATTAGCGATCTGGAGATCAGTGACTTGGACGGCAGTGACCATGTTCGCTTGCCGCCACTTTATACAAGAAGAGGATTCTGGCGACACAGCGACACATTCCAACCCAGCACGATATTGAGATGGGACCATCTACGAGGGATCACGTTACGCACGTTAGATGCAGATATCGGTCTGCTGATAGGGAACAACGTGCCGGATGCTTACACCCCTCAGTTAATCAAGACAGGACCTCGTGGTAGTCCTTATGTAGCTAAGACTATTAGGCTGGATCCTGTGGAACATGATAAGAGACCAAGACTGTGTACAAGGACAGTCGGCCACCACTGCTAGGGTAGAGGTGATGGCTGTGGAGGCGCTTGAGCAGAACGGAAAATTGGAACGTCTCGTCAGAAACGCGATCGACATGGACTTCCCTGAACGTGGTGTCGACTCCAAGAGAGAATCTTCAGTGGAGGATAAACAGTTCAAGGTGATAGCAGAGCAGTCGATGGAACGTAAAGATGGTCACTACAACTTGGATCTCCCTTTCCGCAGCAAAGAGGTCAGACTACCTGACAATCGCGGCCAAGCCTTGAATCGCACGTTATCACTGCGCAGGAAGCTGGTGAAAAACCCGGACTTTCACAGAGACTATTCGAGCTACATGAGTAACCTCATTGAGAAGCGTTATGCCGATAGGGTTCAGGCCGAACCCCACGACCCGGACGCGAGGGGACAAAATGGTATATCCCACATCACGGTATATACAACCCGAGCAAGCCTGGGAAAATCCGCGTGGTTTTCTACTGTTCCGCAAAGGTGATGAAGCTATCCTTGAATGACACACTGATCCCAGGACCGAGTGGTATCCTGACCAACAGCATTGTGGCAGTGTTGTTGCGTTTCCGTCAACAGCCAATCGGCATAATGGGAGACATAGAAGGAATGTTCAATCAAGTAGGAGTCAGTGAGCGGCATAGACTGTATGCGGTTCTTCTGGTACCCAGACGGCGAGCTCTCCAGGGAGCCCTGCGTCTACAAGATGAAGACGCATCCGTTCGGAGCGGTAATAAGCCCGGCCATAGCAGCTACCGCCTTACGGCAGTGGGCTCTAGATAGTAAGGACGACTTTCCGAAGACTCCTCCTCCTCCTTCCTCCATCCTTAACAGTTTCTATGTGGATGATCTGCTGAAATCCATGGAGGAGAAAACGGCTGCAGTGGAGCTGAGAAAGGACATCACATCTGTTTGCAGTCATGGAGGCTTCCGGCTACACAAGTGGGTCACCAACAGTAAGTCCGTCGCAGATTCGATTCCACCATCTGAAAGAGCTAGCCAAAAGCCAGTGGTCATCGGCAGTGATCATAGTACTCAACAGGCCGAACGTGCCTTGGGAATCTACTGGGACGCGGTGGAAGACACCTTCGGCTTCAAGTTATGCATACGTGAGAAAGAAGCCACTAAGCGGGGAATTCTCTCGGTGATAAGCAGCGTCTTCGACCCGCTTGGGCTGGCCGGACCGTTCATCTTACCTGCCAGAGTGTTGCTCCAGGAACTCTGTAAGAAAGGGCTGCCCTGGGATGAAGAGATCGACGAGGAGGAAAAGAAGCAGTGGTATCGCTGGTTCACGGAGATCCAGCAGTTGGAGCACATCTCGGTACCGAGGAGCCTGCGGCCTGAGACATTTGCAGTAATCGATTCTTGCCAGCTTAACGCATTCGCTGACGAATCAGACCAGGGATACGGGATCGCAGTCTTTGTGCGTCTGCAGAGCACCGATGGTCAGGTGCACTGCTCGTTGCTGTTTGGAAAGTCGAGAGTCGCTCCACTCAAGAAGGTAACCACACCAAGAATGGAACTCACAGCGGCCAGTGTTGCCGTGAAATTCGTCGCCATGATAACCGAGGACATGGAGTACAACTTCAATAGAACTGTGTATTGGACTGATAGTCTCGGTGCTACGCTACATAGCTAACCGGACAAGTCGTTTTCACACGTTCGTGGCCAATCGGTTCGCCACAATTCAAGAGGGATCCACTCTAGATCAGTGGCGGTATGACCCCACCCAAAACAACCCAGCAGACATAGCATCCAGAGGGATACTTCCTAGAGATAAGGCTGGAGTAGAACGGTGGTTGAAGGGACCGGGCTTTCTATGGGAGCCGGAGACGGAGTGGCCCGGGGTTCCCTTCCCAATGGAGCTGCCAGTAGGAGATCCTGAGGTCAGGAAGACGCATGCTGCTCTAGTCACACCCGATGAGGGCCCCGGTGTTGGTAGCTGCCCTGCAGTGGACGAGCTCTTGGACAGACACCTCAGCTTGGCTGCCATTGCTAAGGAAAGGGATGAGACTGTACATGTAGACGAGATGTTTGCAAGATTCTCAAAATGGATGCAGCTGAAGAAAGCAGTCGCATGGATAATCCAAGCACAAAAAAAGCTTCAGAAGCCGCCATCTTCCTGGTGGAGACCTGGTCGCCGTTCCGGTGAAGGAGTCGCCGATACTTACCCCAGAGGAGTTGGAGCAGGCCGAACTAGCGGTAGTGAGGTATCTACAGGACAAGCACTTCCCAGACAGTGGTAAGCGCCTTGGGTCGATACAGCGTCTGGATCCGTTCAGAGACGAAGCCGGATTGCTGCGTGTTGGAGGACAGCTCAGCCGGGCCGAACTTCCCGTCGAAGTGAAGCACCCTCTACTGCTACCCAAGGACTTGCCAGTGACCAGACTTGTGGTTCTAGATGCCCATCGAAGTGTTGGTCACCTTGGTTCTAACAGTACACTCAACCGATTGAGACAAAAATATTGGATACCCCGAGCTGGTCTACTGATCAGGAGTATCATTCACAAGTGCACGATATGTCGTCGTTATCGCACTGCAAGTCCAGAAGATGGCAGATCTGCCCAAGCAGCGACTTGAGATGGACAAGCCGCCGTTTCATCAGTCTGGAGTAGACTACTTCGGACCCTTTAGCGTTAAGATAGGGAGAAGTGTCCACAAGCGCTATGGATTTATCTTCACTTGTTTTTCAAGCCGTGCTGTTCACATTGAGGTATCGGATAGCCTCACAACGGATTCGTGTGTTAACGCAGTACGACGTTTTGCTGCTAGGAGAGCAGTCCGGAAGTTGAGATCGGACAACGGTTCAAACCTGGTTGGATCTTGCAGGGAGATGCAAGAGGAGATCGAAAGGTGGAACACATCCAAGATTGGTTCAACGTTACTACAGCAGGGAATCGAGTGGGAGTTCAACTGTCCCACTGCTTCACATCACGGTGGCGCATGGGAGCGTATGATCCGCTCTATTCGTAAGGTCCTTTATGGCGTTATGGAGCAGGTGATCTGTCTAAATGACGAGGGTCTACACACCCTCTTCTGCGAGGTCGAGTCGATCCTGAATGGTAGACCTATCACGCGGGTTTCCGCTGACGCAGTGGATTCTCCCGCATTAACTCCGAACCACTTGCTAAAGCTGTCGTCCGGCCAATCACTACCACCAGGTCTGTTCGTTAAGGAGGACAACTACGTAAAACGAAGGTGGCGTCAGGTACAACACCTGGCTAACATGTTCTGGCGTCGATGGAGCACAGCATACTTGCAGCAACTGCAGGAACGTCAGAAATGGCAAGAGGAGGAACGTAATGTGAGTGTCGGCGACATTGTGTTAGTAGCGGACAGTAGCATGCCAATGAACTGATGGCTTTTGGGTCGTGTTACCGAGGTTGTCAAGGGCAACAAGTGACTACTACTAGTGCGCGTTGTTAGAGTACGAGTTGGCAATGCCACATATGAGTGTCCGATTACCAAGTTGTGTGTAATCCTGGAGGCGGACTAATCGGCTAGACGGTATGGACAGTCCGTTCGTCTTCCATCAGTTGGAGGAGCCCAGGATCAAAGACTAGAGTTATCTACTGTGGAGAAGGACTATACTCTGTTTCAAGTTCTAGGACACTTGGGTTTTCATGTTCTGTTTTCGGAGTTGAAAACAGTACAAGTTAAGAGTTGTGTTTATTATGTTGTTATACATGTAGGTGGTAATTGTCATTGTCGGTTGACAATTAGGGAGCCGGTGTATCGGGAGTAGAACCTTATTTGGGCACACCCGGTAGGGCTGGGCTGCCCCGCCACCTGGTGTTAGGTAATGTAGTTATTTCGGCCATTGTTGTTGTTTAAACCACGCGGGACCATTTTTAGTTTCTGCTTGTAAAAGTGTAGAATTTGCTACTTAGAGAGTTTGTCCCTGTACTAGAGGTAAGCATATGTATAGAACACATTGTGGTGAAGATGTTTGAGGGGTTTAGGCCGATTAGGCACCCGGATAATTACTGTATAAGGACTTCTTTGTCCAATCTGTCAGAAACTTGGCGATGTGCCCTTCTGGTGTCTAGCTTGAGAATAAATTATTCAGTGTTTTCTTTAGCATTCGTTAGTGGCACTGTTTAGGCCCTGTCGAGTGGAGAAGTCATGTCCTGAGTTAGCTGTGGTATTGTTTAAGGACATTTTCATAGTTTTAGGCCCAGTTTGTGCAGTTGTAGGCGCATTTCCATGCCTGGCCACTGTAAAGTCAGTTCTCGTAGTTATCACCAGGTGGCTGCACCTACCGGCATTTTAGTGTTTGGGACTGTATGGATTCTTGTTATTTGAGAACTGATTTCCTGTTAGTAATTTTCGGTTTATACGTTTGTATTTCTAGTTTACGTTACCAAAATCGATGTGACCAAGAGAGAAGTGAACTAAATGTAAAGAGGAGGTGATCATGTGATCCGAATAAAACTTTCGTTTTGACTGGACTTGACCGACTTCCTAAGTCTTTCTCGACAGGTGCCGTAACACCCATGATGCCGGGATCACTCGGACCATAACGTTTTCGGTCAGTGCCAAGCCACACGTTATTACTATTAACTACCATAGACCCTGCATACAATAATACAATAGCAGTCTACACCAACTGAAAGGTGGTGCCACCATGTGAGCATAATAGAAAACATTAGTATACAAGAATCAGCAATACATATATGCTAATGATTTGTATTACTGCTAATTTAGCTTGCACATGGGACACGTGAAAATAAAAATAAACAATATTATCAACATTACTGTACTGTGCATACATCAAAGTGAAAACAACCACTTGTATCTAATCGTTACAGTGGTAGTGCAACAGCCATATTATCAAGATATCGTTGCCGAAATTCTGCACAAGCACCCACCTAGCTAAGATGCACAATGAAGCCTAACTACAGTCAATACACTATTGCATAGATACTACGCAAGCAACTATCTACAAGTGCTGTGTGATGACTATAGCACCATCTACGTTCACTCACCAATCATCGCGCCCTTCTGTACTTTGGCCAGTTCACTGATTGGCACAAAATTGAAGCTCATCTTTGGAATGCTGGCAGATTCGTCCATACATAGCGTCACCTCTGTGTCTCTGTTGAACGTCATCTCATAGTCATTCTGGATGGTCGCAAACTTCTTATTTGCTGTCTTCAGCTGTGCTTTAGTTATGATGTATACCTACAATGTAATGGAATCAATGCAATTTAATGCAAAGTAACTTGATGTAAAATGTGATGGAAAGTAAAGTAATGTGTGACAGAATGGAAGATAACAATTATCTATAAGATCTAATATGATATTGTGAGATATATTGGCTATTAACATCACCTTGTCCAATTCCAACATGTCGAAATACTTGTCGCACTCCTGGTTGAATGCTGTCGCACGTATCTCTCCACTCTCATCAATCAGGTCTAAAGAGAACAGTTTTCCCTCACCGCGCGAATTCGACCAGGTTCGTATATTGGTCTTCTTCGTCACCCTAACTTTGATTGACCACCTGTGAAGGTACATCGTGGGTACAGGTAAAGATGCACCATTTAATTGAGCAGATACTGCCATTCATCAATATCTCTCTCTTCCTTTTCCTACCCCTCACTTTCTACCACCATTTCTCGCTCTCTTGCTCTCTTTCTCTCACTAGTTTCTATCTTGCTATCTCTCTCTCTCTCTCTCTCTCTCTCTCTCTCTCTCTCCCTTTTTCTCTATCTCTCTCTCAATCACTATTTCTCTCACTAGTCCACATCTATTTGATCTCATCCTATAAGATTTTGAAAGACTGGCCAATACTGCTCTAACATCTGGTTTACACATGTGGCACAGATGTTACATTGCATTAGTAATCGTAGATAGTTTAGTTGTACATATAAGAAGGGTTCAGCGTTTAGCATGCAGATGAGAAATAGCTAGGTTGGGACTAGTAGACGCCGTTACACATCTGCGGGACAGTTTGTGCATTTCGCGCGTAATAATTCGAATACGGGAGTGTTGGTGTGTGTGATTGGCTGGGGTAGTGGAACTGGGCCGTGATTGGATGCGGGGTTCATATATAAGGGACTGGAGAGCATTTGAACGGGACGGTTGGAACAGGACAGGACGGGACGACGAGATGGTGACTGTTATGTTTGTAAACAATATATTTCTTTAATTGAACACAAATTCTATATGTCTTCTTGATTATTTATACTCTAAATTATAACATACAAACTACGTCCGTACATTTGGTGCTACGTGACAATTCGGACTGGGTTATTTCAAACATTGAAACAACGCTGGTAGGTATTTTTCGCTATATCGATCGACACGGGCCTACAGACTGTATCATCGCCGGAGCCAGAGAACTTAAGAGTACACGACCGGCGGCCGACAGTTATGTATATTTGGTGAGTACTGTAGTGAAATAAGTGGTAAACATTGCGTATGTACTCACGCTATGGTACCGCTAGTACCGTTAGTACGCTAAAGCCGTGTTGAATCGGTAAAAGGTAGTAAATAGGTAACGTTGTAGCACTAACGTGACTAAGACTAAGACTAGGCCTAGCCTATACATACTATAGCCGTCATTATGGCACACCAAGTAGGAGTTGAAGATTTAGCTAATTTATTCTCGCAAGTGCTAGTCCTGACTATAGAAGCGTTAAGTACTAGATTAAAAAGCTCGGGGCGGCAAGCTGAACTTCGCAGTTCAGTCCCGTGTTACACGGGCGATAACGGGCCGTATTCCGTCACGTTTCGATCGTGGGAGAGGTCGCTGCAGATCGCGCAGTTAGAACTAGCATTAAGTGGGGTGTCGCTTCGGACGTTCGCCGTTTCTACGGTTGGAGGAGCTGTTGCGGATTTTGTCGGCGGCAGATTGCAGCTAATGCCGAGGTAACGTGGAACGAGTTGTACGCACAGGTACAGTCACGTTTTCGGTCACCTGCCGAGCGGCCACATGTGCAGAGGGAAATGAAACCGTTTCGCCAGTTACCGCGTGAGACGCCACGCGCATGTGCTGATCGTCTGCTCGAATTTGCGGGAGCAGCTTATCCAGAAATGCACTTAGATGCTGTGTTAATGCAAGCGAGACTTGTCGAATGTTTTGTAGATGCTTTACAGAATTTATCGACACAAAGATCGCTAATAGCACGCCCACCGACGACGCTCGAGGGTGCGTGTGAGATTGCAATGGCCGACGCTCGGATCGAGGCGGATTTGTCTTCTCGTCGGGGGTCACACCAGGTGTCAGAACGGTATGGACAATTCGATGAGCCGATGGAAGTCGATTCTGTTCGACGGGCGGCCGATAGCTCTCGAACAGAGATTCGAGAGTTGAGGGAAGTGATTAAGACGCAAGCAGATATTCTTTCTATGGTGCGGAAGGGCAGTTCACAGGACCGACGCATGCAGAACGAGGCGCGAGACTTCAGGCAGCCTGGTATGCGACCGCTAGCCTCATGGCACAACACGCCGGGAGCGACGCGAGGAGGTAGACAGGAGGTGCGGTTCCGTGAGGAGAGAGGGAGCAATACCGGTCCACATAGAGGGAATGGTTTGGTGTTTTGGATGTGGTAGAGCTGGGTACACCCGCAGTACCTGCCCATGTTCGCGGCAGGGAAACGCCACACGCCCGCGTATGTGAGGAGACAGTGCGTGGGTGGTAAGATTAAGAGAGAGAATTCCTCGTGGGTAACGTCGGTTGCATTCACGAAGCCCGTGCACGCACCACGGTGTACGGCTTACGTGGGGAGAGATAGGCAACATAAGTTAACGGCTCTCATCGATTCCGGAGCTGATTGTTCATTGTTAGACTCTAAGGCGTGGTTTAATCTACCGTATGTCACGCGACGAGATTCTAATTTTGTTGATTCTGTTTTCAGCAAGGCAGTTCTACAGTCCGTCACTGGAGAGAGATTGTCAATAGTTGGGCGAGCTATGCTGCAGGTAACTTTGGGTCGAGTTATGGTACGGGCGCCATTTTACGTTGTGGAATCATTGCATAACAGTATTATCATTGGAGCTGATTTTCTTAAGCAGGTTCGGGTGCGTTTGGATTTTGGAGCGTCGATACTGACGATTGGTAATAGTGTAGTCCCACTGTCGACGCATGGGAACAAGGAGCCGCCGCAGCTGGCTCTGCTGAACAGAGGTATGCGATTACAGCCTGCGACGACAACAGTTTGTGAGTTCCGTGTTCCAAGGGGGATAGAATCGGGAACTCGGGTGAAGGTAAGAGGTTCAGCATGCTTGAAGTATTTTTGCTCTCAGCCACAGTTGCGCGTGGAACAAAAGGTTGATACAGTCAGTAAACACCACACAGTGCGGTGTACGCTAGTAAATTCTTCAAAGAAAACTGTGTCAGTTCCGCGTAACGCAGTAGTCGGGATTGTAAACATTAGTGCTCCACCTAGCGAGAGTAGTGGGCAGTTGAAACAGTCGGATAAGCGAGATGCGAATGTCGGCACGGATATAGTATGTGGTGTGGGGGAGAATTCTGTCTTGTCTGATGAAATCGTTGCTGGGTCCGATATTCACCACCAGGAGCATGTGGTCGAGGGATGTCAGGATGCACCGGGGGACACTGCTGGTTGGCTCCACTGCATTCTGATTCAGCATATTGCCGCTGCTACTGCTGCTGTGGTGGTTACCGTTGCTACGATTGCTGCTGTTGTTGCTGTTGCTGCTGTGGATGCTGTTGTTGCTACGACTGAGGTTGACGATGATGATGTTGTTGCTGCTGTTGTCACTGCTGAGGCCGACGGTGCTGCTGCTGCTGATGCTGCTACTGATGCTATTGCTGCTGCTGTTGAGATGGATCAGGTTACTATTGCTGCTGCTGCTGTGGCTGCAGTTGGGAATAACGGTAGGTCTGGTAGTATAGAGAAATGCACGCATGCGGATCAGTGTGATTTTCCCACACTCACAAAGCACGTGACGGATGAGGTACAGAGAGAATGTCTCATGGCTCTTGTCACGCAATAATGACGTGTTTGCGAATACTGACAAGGAGCTTGGGTTGACGAATCTCGTTGAGTTCCGTATTGAAACAGGTACAACGCGATCGTTCAAAACGAAACCGTATCGAATGAGTCCGAAACAGCAAGACATTGTGCAGGAGAAGGTGTCCGAGATGCTTGACAATGGCATCATCGTTCCGTCGTCATCTCCTTGGTCTAGTGGGGTGTTGCTAGTACCTAAGAAGGGTGATCAGTGGAGAATGTGTATCGATTATCGTAGATTGAATGCCGCAACTGTCAAGGATAATTTTCCTCTACCAGTAATCGACGACATTCTACAGAATCTTGGCAACGCGAAGTTTTTCTCAACACTTGATCTCAGGTCAGGCTATCATCAGGTTCCGGTTGCACGGGAGGATCAGCCAAAGACAGCATTTACCACAAATTCCGGTCTGTATGACTTTTGTGTTTTAAGTTTCGGGCTGTGCTGCGCCCCGGCTGTATTCCAGAGATGTATGACTATGGAACTTGAAGGGCTTCTTGGGAAAAGTGCGCTCGTCTATATCGATGACATCATTGTGTTCTCACCTGACTTTGAAACTCACATGCATCATCTTGATGAAGTCTTCTCTAGGTTGAGAGCTGCAAACTTGCGAGCAAAACCTACGAAGTGTTTCTTCATGCACAGTTCTGTGCCATACCTGGGGCACGTGATCTCGCCGCAAGGATTGAAGCTTGACCCCGGTAAGATAGAGGCTGTGAGTACGATGCTGCCACCCAAGGATGCTGCAGGAGTTCGGCAATTTCTGGGATTAACAGGCTACTATCGTAAATTCATACGGAACTACGCTGTTATAGCACGACCGTTGACATTGTTAACGGTCAAGAAGACTGAATTCGTTTGGTCTCCTAAAGCACAGGAGGCATTCCAGTCTCTAAAAACATGTCTGACATCTGAGCCAGTCCTTGCACTCGCAGATCGTAATCGACCGTTCATGCTGTACTGTGATGCGTCGGCTATTGCAGTAGGAGCCGTACTCACGCAGAGAGATGAACGGGATCAGGAACATGTGGTGCTCTACTTGAGCAAGCAGTTCAATGAGTGCGAGGCAAGATGGCCAATAGTTGAAAAAGCGGGCTTCGCCGTGGTCTATGCTTTGGAAAAATGGAGGCATTTCTTAATCGGTTCGAGTTTCACGTGTTTCACCGATCATCGGCCCCTAAAGTTTCTCCTTGAGACGAGGTCTATCCGTAACGCGAAGTTGCAGAGGTGGGCAGCCAAGATATCGGAATTTGATGTTGACATCTGCTATAAGGAAGGCCGGTTTAATGTACAAGCGGATGCGTTGTCGAGGCTTATTACAGATGTTCCAGTAGACCAGACTGATAGCAAGGGCGACATCACTGCTGAGGTACCACGAGAACAGGCTATGCTCGTTGCACCTGTAATCTTGCAGGAGGATGGTGCGGCTGTGGTACGTGAGGGTGACAATAATAATCTTGAAACAGATCTCGATGTTTCATCACAGCAGATTCTTTCATTGCAGCAGCAGGACCCTTACGCGAGAGACATGGTTGCAACCTTCGAGGCAGAGCATCCGTCTCTCCGTCAACGCAGGGAGATGGCTTATTTCATACTAGAAGATGGAATTCTTTTCCATCTCGGAGCAGCCACTCATGACAGCGTTCCATGTCGACAACTTGTGGTGCCTAAATCCCTTGTTCCACAGGTGTTGTCGTTGTGTCATGATCATGTGTATGCTGGGCACCTGGGCTTTCAGAAGACGTACTTGAGGGTGGCCGAGCGATACTATTGGCAGCACATGTTCACAGACATTCAGACACACGTTCGAGCGTGTGTGAGATGCAATGCTCGGAAGTTGAGACGAGTACATGGACCCATGAGGAATGCACCATTGCCGAGATATGTCAACGAGACCATTGCCATTGACACTGTAGGGCCTCTACCTGTGTCAGACAGTGGGAACAGGTACATAGTTACGTTCTTGGATCTGTACTCATCGTACCCTGAAGCGTACGCAGTCAGTGACAAGTCAGCCGCGACTATTGCATGGCTCATTGTTGACAGGGTCATCCCTACACACGGTTGCCCATCTGCTTTCATGACCGATAATGGGTCAGAGTTTTGTAATTCCCTTACAGCTGCCATCTCGGAGGAATTCAAAATCCATCACATCCGTACGTCAGCCTACCATCCGGCAAGTAATGGTCAGTGTGAGAGGTTTCATCGCACTTTAAATAATATGATTTTGTGTTATGTGGCGGAATCTGGAAGGGATTTGGATTGAAAGCTGGGTCCCATTCTGTTCGCGTACAGAACTAGTGTACACGGAACAATGCAACTCACTCCGTTTTTTGTTGTCTATGGGAGAGATGCAGTCATGCCTCTGGATACATTCCTTCGGCCATGTAAGGTATCGTACACTGATGATCCAGTGTCGTTGGCGCTCGACGGTCTTCATCGAGCGTACACGCAGATTCAGGAGAACACGAGGCGTACACGGGAGAAGAATAAGGTTATTTATGACAAAAGAGCTAAACAGCAGGAGTTCGTGCCTGGGGACTCTGTTTATTGGTATAATCCTACGACGAAGCCATCCCAGTCTAGGAAGCTTGCCTCGTATTTTCGACCATATTACGTGGTAGTTCAACAGTTGCCAGTAGTTAAATTCCTTATTAAGGATGTTTGGACAGGGCATACACATGCGGTACATGTCGATAATCTGCATCCAGCTTTTCCACAGGGTGCATGGGACAAGTACGTGCCACGGGACAAGGTACTGACGACGGACAGACGGATGCAGCCGGAAAGGAGTGCTAAGTTCGTGCAAGTACCGCACATACAGGCAGCAGAAGCTGATGAGTGGGAGGAAGAGGATCTAATTCCTCTAGCGCAGCTGTAGTAGTGTACTGATATTCAGTGAATTGTCATTAATAATTTTCTACTTACAGATAAACAGTAGAACACAAGGTTAGAATGGCGACACAAGTTACGGTGTGAATGCAGGGTGCAGTGTAAGTGTAGTTAGAAAGGATAGCCTTTACAGAGTGTGCAGTAGGTGTTGACAAATGGTTTGAAGTGCATGCATGTGTTATGGTTGAGTGTGAGTGAGAGTATGATACCAGTTGTAAATAGTGTAATATATTGAAGTGCAGTCTGCTAGTATTATTATGAGGATTGATATGCTGTATTTATGATTAATCATACCGTGATTTAATATTGCTGGTAGCATTGAGGTTCTGGTATCGGGGACCATGGTGCGAGGTGATATATGTTACCTATCAATGTAGGGAATAATTGTGGGTAGAAGTGAAAGGGAGTAAGATGTTAATGGAAGAGAAGGAAATGTTATCATTATAAATGATGGGTGTTTCAGTAAATTGGGTTGGCTTGATACGGAATTTGAATTATGGGTATTACGTAGGATTGCGATTTGATATATGTGAGCGCTCGCATATATTAAAGGCATGGTCATAGTGATATCGGTTAGGAGTGCGATACTGTTCGGTGTTTCTATAATTGTTGCAGTTGCGGGGACATCCAGAGAGGAGAGTACATCGGACGAATCTTCCGCTACACAGAGTTGGTCAAATATTTCGGCAGGACATCGAGGCGGCAGTCAGTATACCAGTTTGGCAAGGAGCGAAAAACTACCGTCATCACATCAGTAACGTCAACACTTCAACGACGCAGTACTTCAGCGAGAATTCAGCAGAGTCGTCGACCTTCAAATTTCTGAGAACAATATTTGTTAACACAAACACTAATGTGTTAGCAGATTGGCAGTGCTGGTGAACTTTTGGCATAAACCATTGGACATTATCGAAGAAATTAAAATGCCACAGCACATTTTGACAATTGCGTCCTGAAATCAATTATGGCACCGGCATCAGAAGAAACAGCGCAGAGATCAACATCAAGGCCAGGGAGGACATCGTAACATCGTCGAGGATCAAGACTATTATATTATATTGTATTGTATGTATTTCATTGTGTTGTTGTTTTGTATTTCAGGTATTGTGTATTATGTATTATGGCATATTATTGAGTTTTGGGGGTTGTATTTCAGGTTATGCATTGTTGGTATGTATGTGGTTGTTGTGTTGCATTGGGGTTGGTGTAGTTTGTGTATTGTTTTAATCCTTCTCTTTTCAGCTTTTCGTTTCAGGGTTTTAAGGAATTGTTGCACAGATTGTTTACTTGGCAATTCGTGTCAAGTATGGTTTTATATCAGTGTGGTCAGTGAGGTTTTGTTGGCGGCAGTGTTAAGCCATAGCATTGGGATACCATGGTACTGGCTTTGGTACCATAGGTAATAGGTTGTGTAAAACTTGTGAATACTTATTATGTGGGGAGGGGGGATGTGTTCAATGAAGGAGTTATTGTAGACGGTATGATGGACAAAGGACAGAATTTATTTGATGTTGGGCTCCATTTCGTCTGGAACAGGGGTGTGTGTGTGTGTGTGTGTGTGTGTGTGTGTGTGTGAGTTAGAGATAGGGGGGTATGGAAGAGTTAAGGGGATATTTATATCAGCGGGGCGCTGAATTCGATGATGGGATCATCGTTTTGATGAAGGGGGAGATAAATGTAACATCTGGTTTACACATGTGGCACAGATGTTACATTGCATTAGTAATCGTAGATAGTTTAGTTGTACATATAATAAGGGTTCAGCGTTTAGCATGCAGATGAGAAATAGCTAGGTTGGGACTAGTAGACGCCGTTACATATCTGCGGGACAGGTTGTGCATTTCGCGCGTAATAATTCGAATACGGGAGTGTTGGTGTGTGTGATTGGCTGGGGTAGAGTGGAACTGGGCCGTGATTGGATGCGGGGTTCATATATAAGGGACTGGAGAGCATTTGAACGGGACGGTTGGAACAGGACAGGACGGGACGACGAGATGGTGACTGTTATGTTTGTAAATAATATATTTCTTTAATTGAACACAAATTCTATATGTCTTCTTGATTATTTATACTCTAAATTATAACATACAAACTACGTCCGTACACTGCACTAATAATAACCTGTTTTGATAGGGAGTCAGACTATCAATTGGGAAGATGGCTGCCTGGGTGCTGCCTGGAGTCCTTTCTTGGTTTCCTCCAACTGGCATAGCTGGAGCTGAAATATATTTAAGATAAATATATACTTGCACATTGCTTTAGTATTCATGCTGCAGGTTCTTAGTGATTTATGAGCAAAAAAAGCACGAAAGCTGAAAAATAATATCATCACAAAGCAATAACACTCTTTTAAAGAGTGCCGATACATTTACATGAGCATTGATTTTTTTCCCAATATCATGTTTCAAAGATGGACAATTCCAAATTGCTGGATTTCCACTTCTATTCAGTGATGAAAGCCACTGTACCTACCTTTGTTGGAATAGAAGCTTGGCTTCTTGGCTGGTGGTGCGGAAACTGCAACATGCAGGGAAAAATGTAACGCTAGATACATGCATGCAAGGGGGCATACAGATCTGAACCTCGTACCAGAAATTACAATTAGAACATCGAGCTGCAACAATCACATTTCAAGCACAGTTGACAATTGTAATGACTTAATTTGTATATCAACGCGACTAGAAATCCGTGCGCATTAGCATAATGTCTACCGTTTGGTTTAGTAGCAGATGCCGCTGGCGCATTTGAATTCGCTTGAGTATCTCCAGCCGCAGACTGATAGGTGACTGGGCTTCCTATCATGCCACCAACTTCAGCACCAGGTGCCACTACCGACACCTGCAGCATGATGACTACCTTCCTGTAAAAGCGGCAGCACAGCTAACTATATATTTAACATTCCATTCATCATGCTATCAAGTGGATATATGCAAACAATTTAGATAGCATTTCTAGAAGCAGGGGTTGAGTGACTATACAAAGAATTATTGCATTTCTATGTGGTGACTAATAGAGATTATATCAGTTTCCATACTGGATTATCAAAAACATTTACTCGCTGCATTTATTGAGATGATTTTGCGGCGATGCCATAGATTACCTGTCTGGCTGCACCTTATTGCAGAGGTACTTTTCAAGCTGTATCACAGTGTTTGCCTCCAGTTGTCCACTCTCTACCAGCCCATTCAGCTGTGTTGCAAGCATTGCAGCTGTAATATCACATACATACAAATACAATCATGATTGTACTTAAGCAGTTTAATTCTCATGATCTTTCAATAATTCTGTTTTCTAACTTTCAGACTTTGGAGTTTTTAAAAACTTAGAACACAGTGGTGATCCTGGTATAATCACGTTAAATATCAAAAATATTGAAGAATTTATCAAGAAAATTTTAGTAACACAACACCATTTTTCGACATACCACATCAAGCATACACGGTGTATCCTAAACATGTGTGAAATAACGACAACTTTCTTACTGATAACATGCAATGCTGTGTTACTCTCACACATATATGAACTCACATGCAATGCTGTGCTGTCCATCAGATAAAAGAAGCCTGTACCGGTCTAGGCCACTTGACTGGCTGCCAGCGAGTTTCTTAATCCCCTATTAACGTTTTTTAACGAAATGACTTAGTAACAGATTAATATATCATTTCAACTGTGTTACTGTTATTGATGTGAACTGAAATCTTAGCCATTCAATTAGTTTGAATTAAGAGCCAAATGCAGTGTCTGTGACAGTGAGTGACTTAATTTAGATTGGGCATTCTTATAAGTTTTTAGATACACAGCCTTACCAAAATCTGCAAAACTGGCTGGTGCAGTTCTTCACCATTCATGATACGCTGGAAAAATAAATGCAATTACTTGGCAGTATTAGCCACCAATACCAGTGCTATGCGCTACTTGTCAATAGCGATGTTGTACTCAAACCTAGAATCTTGAATAAACTAGAAATTTCAGTGCATCCACAGTTTATATGTCACGCTCGTGCACGCACGCACGCACGCAGTGACGCTGAAGGGGTCGTTGTCGTATAGTGTAATATACATTATATGTACCCGTGGTAACTATCTGATATGGTTAGGGTTAAGGTTAGGGCAGTAGGCGGTAGGCACTCCTGGACTAGCATACAGTATTACATTAAATGCATTTATGATATACATATAGTTGAACTCGGGGCCAAGGATAGGAAACATTGGCGTCCCAATAAAACAATGTGGCCCAAGGATAGGCAACATATCCAAATAAACCACATGTGCCCTAAACCTAACCCTAACCCATATAACCATAACCCTAACCTATTATATTGACTTAAATATTATATTTATATTGGATGTGTAAATGAATTGGGTTTAATATGGGACCATGATTCTCTATCCTTGATCTTGAACCACCAATGTGCCTAACGCTAATCCCTAACCCTAACCTATTATATTGAACTAATATTACTATTTAATATCGATGTCTGTTGTAAATGACATTGGTTTTATTGGGGACAATTGTTCTCTTATCCTTGAACGACATTTTGTCCGGGAACGTGAAATCCTGTATTATGAATAACTACTACTTAGTTATTACTGTTTAGTAGTTATATTAGTATTACTATCTAGGTATCGAATATAGCTCTAGTACTATAGCGCTTACAATTAACTGCACGCTGGCGGCAGAGCTAGTACTGAGAAGCTCAGTAACTAAGAGCTGTACTGAATACAAGTATAATACTATTGATTCAGTGATAGTGGATTTGCACGGTTCTTGGTTGACTATTAAAACATAAGAAGCTTACCTTGATAGCACCCTGTGTTAAATTGTACGACATTTTCAGTGTCGTTTTTATGAACTGACGTACGTTTTATGTTATTTTATAGTGAAAATACAGTGTGATGTGATTCTCCCGCCAACATGCACTACTCAGTCTAGACTGGTACCCGGTCGACAGTTCCACACGCTACACTAAGGCTAAACAGAATACGCTACGCGTCAGTGAGTGTAATGCGAAATGATTATGCCGGAGTCGAAGGTGTGCGAACGCGGGTACCATTCTATACTCAGATCTACTGTTCGTGTTCCGCACCAAATCTTTCACGCAACATTTATTTATCATTTATTCATAACATTTCACATTAACATATTTATTATAACAGATAACATAAAATATTAGCACTCTGGCTGCAATACCTATTATCTGAAATTAAGTGATATACAATTAATAATAAATTAAAAAAGTAGATGAATATCGATACAACTTCCTGTTGTGGCAGGGGACTTCCGGTTGCCATCTTTGATTTTTTTTTTGATTTATTTATTTGCGAGTAATTAACAAAGAAGCATACGATTACATCGATACAGGATAAATAAAACAAAATGCCAGCTAGGGAAAATTATCGAGGATGGAAAACAACAAAAAGCAGTGGCTAACACACTTATTTTCCATTGTTGCGTCCACATAACATCTGTACATTACTATAACCCCACAGATCACCACGCATCCCATACTGATATTACCCACGAGATCCCAAAAATTTCAGAGTGATACAGTGATACAGTACAAAAACATTGTTATACAGCATGAAGAAAAAATTATCAAACAAAATTTATAAAATATAAAAAAACGTTTAGCATATATATGTAAAAGTAAAGGATTAACGGGTAGGTGTTGGAAGCAGTCAGTTATAATAAAAAAAAGAAAAAAAAGGCAGTTTCTGGAGTGATACAATTACAACAGTGTATATACACGCAAGAAAAAAATTTAAACGACGAGGAAAAAAACCACCCTCCAAAAAAGCATAATACAACCAAAACCAGCACCAAAACCCACCAAAACACATTTTTTTTCTTTTTCCAGCATTATTGTGTCACAAGTAGAGTGATTACGGGTAAGTGTTATTAGCAGATAGAAATGATTTTCCTGAGCGGCATTACAGTACAATAGCAGTGCAGAACAACCATGAAGAAAACACACTAAAACACACAACAAAAAACTTCATCAAACCTTTTCTGTACAATTCAGTAACCATTTTAGCCACATACATTTCGACACTCGGTCATACACCTTATATCCACATTACAAACATTACATATTTCGCACACATTCACAATTGTATAGATATAACGAAATTGAAAAGTGCATGATGATTGGGTAGTAAAATGGTAATTTGATGATAGGCCTATAGCTACAAAGCAGATGCATACATAACAAACATGAAGAAAATAGATACAACGAAAAAAAAACGTTCCGTATAACATTGTGCAGGCAAAGTGGGCACAATACCATCGATTATATATACATAATTGCATACAATACCATACACCCAACTCATCATTATATAAGTGTAATATAATTTATGTAACGGATAATACAGGGAGGCCTGATACGACTTCATATTCAATTATAAAGGACGCTGATAATTGTAATAGTATGAGATCCAGTGATCACCCATATATTTAATCTTTCATTTATACGTGAATTAGTTAAAAATAGGAAGTCAACTGTCTGTCGCATTGCTCTTTAACTTTATCCGATAAGGTTGTTTTTTAACTTGCCCGTTTGCAAACTATATAATCTGGCCTGCCCAGAATCTATGTCGAGAATGGTAGCGGAGTTCCAAAGCTTCAATTGAACAGCTATATATTAAAATGTCTTTTTTCGCATTGACGCCTCTTCGGCTTTAAGATTGAAGCTCCCAGCCTAGTTTGAAGCCGTGAATTTCAGAGGTTATGTAAATCATTCAGTCATGTATTCGGGATAGAGGATTATGCAGGCTGTTTGAAACATTGGTTACTACCCTTCCCACCGCTCACATGATACTACTACTGAATCTCGACTGGAACAAATTTAACAGCAGCGCAAGAATCCCTTGCACCTATGATTGGCGTTTCTTCGCCCCAGATTTTAGACACACAGTCTAACAGCTTTATTTTGGCATACAGCCCGTGCACTTGCCATTTTCGTTTTCATTGACTAGGCTACTGTACCAAATATACACGCATAATCAATGACAAATTAATCAAGGCAGGCATAACTGAGTGTATTTTTTACGCTTATTTTGGTTTAAATTAGTTTAGCTTTCCGCATTAAATAATTTTTAGTCTATTCTTGAGCCTTTTTGACAACTTTGGTTCCCTGTACACTCTTCAGCAATCAAATTGTGTTCTAGTCCACTCCTAAACTTTTTACTAGCGTCAATTATTTGATATTGAACCCATTGCATGTGCAACACGTTGTAAGTCGTCTTGACATTTTATTTTTTTGATCCCAACAAGAATGGTTTTCCTGTATTTTCCAAGAGTGCAGGGACTAGATTGTTGATCACACAGCTCATCTAATAACCAGATTCCATTTACAAGCTTAATTTTTCCTGAGATAACAACTGAATGTCAGTTCTGATTACTAACAGCGCTGAGTCAACTCGCAGTTACAATTAAAGCTTAGTTTTTACGCGATCTGCAATATCTTTACATAATTAAAAGCAACGGTCCTAAAATCGATCCTGAGTCACCACATGTTATATCATTTTTGTAGAAAAAGTACCTCCGACATCTGTTCAATCTGGCTTCTTCGTGCACGATAAGGCTTGGACACACTTCGACCACCTATAGTGTAGACCAATTGCTTTTAGTTTGGATAGTTAAGATTAGAGTGGTCAAACGTATCGATGCTTTATTGTAGATCCTAACACGTACCATCCCAGTGAAATACCATTTATATCTGTTGTTCATCCGAATGTAATCCGCTTAAGCTGAATTCAAGCGCTGATCTTGGAATCC
>NW_014577244.1:0-7146 GCF_000485595.1 Priapulus caudatus
CGTCTATCTTGCATCATCTGGGTGATACACACTAATACTGTGCATCACCTCGCTGATACTTGTCCAGGTATAAGGTGCCTACAGCAAACTTGTGTTCTTTAAGGAGCCAATACTGTGCATCATATACATGTCTTATCTCAGATGGTCGTGTTTGGTACCTAAAAATCTTGCGGTTATTAGGACGCCCAAGGACTTCGGCTCTTTACGGCGCCGTCTTGGAAGGAAGTTACAGCAATGTGTGCTGTAATATTTGATGTACTGTTCCAGCGCTTATAAGTGTTATCATTTGAAAACAATAAAATTTGTGTATGAAGCCTTATTTTCTTAACAGATAAACAAAGGAAAGGGTGTTAGATATTTATGCATGTACTACAGATTCACAAGAATATCGCTCGTGAAGGTCATGTTGGGCAAGCGTAGCAGCCGTGGAAAGATTTTGTGTACTTATTCTGGGACGATATTAGTTTATATAATCCGCGGATCAATATTTCACTAATGGTTTTAGTAATAAAAGGCCATCCTGTACAGTAGTTCAAAAAAAAATATATAGCGTTTGCCGTTTGTGTTACTCTGCGTTGCGCGCGCTATTGCTCCTACTTTGAGCGAAGTATTGTGTTGAATGGAATATATTTGAATACCTCAACAAGTTGCTATACAGATCTTAACATCGAGTGATTAGCGTCATACGTAGCTGTATAACCCTATCTGTGTTGACTCTTTTTCATTCAACCAAATGCGTAGCTACAGCACTACAGATGCAAATTAACATCTATAAAAAAAATTGAAACTAATTACAGAAATATAATAAACTAACAAATTTCAATAATATGTGCGAAGCTCACGGTCGGAATTTTACAAGTTTCGCTGCTGCGCAGACGATACGTAGTGTGCGGGGACCAGCGAGGTAATTTAACTGTCCCGCGATTATGTACGATCCTTATGATCGTATTGTAGCGCGCGGCGTGAGTGCGATGGCGAAAGAACTGTTCCCCAGCGCACTATGCTAGTGTAATTAGATGTGATCTGCCACGACGATACCGAAGTAGTGACAGAAAAACGACAGGCAAAGAAAGATTGAAGTACCAGGCCTGAAAAAGTAGAAAAGAGGCATCGATATGTGTTCCAACGCTGTCGTCTTGACCGTCACTTTAAACTAACACTCATTACGTTCCACTGAAAGTATCTCAGCGACTGCTTTTCGTCCGTCTACAAATCGACAGCGGACACAACGATGGTCCCGATGCGGTAAAAATATAAATGGTCAGTGGTAATGCAGACCACTACAGTTGCGCATAGAATTACGAAATAGACCTAGGAGAACGGTGAATTGCAGAGCTGATTGCAGCAGCCGTCGTTATGATCAATGCCACCGTCTCTGCGTGTCGCTGGATTCCGTTTGATACCCCGATCTCTTGGCCAAGATGAGCTGGCAAGGAGCTATACCACTACACAAATATGTGCTAAATGCGCCATCAGAAGACAGGTTGCAATATCGACTCTCGCTGCGGCTACAGCTCGGAAGCGATAGTAGTTAGGTCATTTATTCAAGCGCGCTGCGGAGCAACTTGCACTTCTTCGATCAGTACCCAGGTTTCGTCTAAAAGTATGATGCGCGTTAATCGAATAGCATTGCGCGAGTCGGGTGTCTCGAGATACTCTGTTTGCGCAGGCACGCTAGTGCAAGACACTGACCAGAATTTCGGGTTCTCCTGAGGCTCAAAGGAGATATTAGTAGCCGCGTACGAGAGCGCTTATTAGTGTGTTGTGGCATATAGAAATCAGTTAACCCTACACCCTAACCTAACCACTAACCCTAAGCCTAATCCTCAAAGCCGCTAAACCTATAACTACCCACTCGACCCCTTACTCATAACAACCCCATAAGTACAAGTACTGATACGCACATAGACCCTAGCCCTAACCCGTAATTCTAAAATAAACAAATATTCACAGCCAATCAATAATACAAAAATGAAATAAATAGAAGCAACAATTACGCTGACTCGAATTGCACATGCCGCTTTCTCGACTACGGCGGCAGAAGGCGACGTGTATTATCTTACGGTGACTCTCGTGCTCTCACGTGCAAAATTTTTTTGTATGGCAAGCACTCGCGTCGGGAAGACCGCACAGGTCAGCAGCATACACGGGAGCGAGGATCCGGCACTCCGCGGGTAATTCATACAGCGTAGATGCCGACTGGGTAGGTAGTCTGATATGACTGTTTACAGGCTACAAGACCGACGCTTGCATGGCTACACTAATGCAAGTGACGTCGCCTCGCCTGCGATTCTTCGGGCAGAGATATTCTTCTATACTGAATTTGCACATCAGTTGCTCAAGCATGTATCAGTGCTAAATACAAAGTAAGATACTCCTCCGCTAACCAATCGACGCGCTCTGTCCCTTCTTTCTCTCATGCCCCCTGCAGCGACGTGATCCGGCCTTCCTCCTTCCTCTCTTCCTCATAGTCCGATCGGCCCAGTCTTCCTCTCTCCCCCTTCTGTGCTCAACCCAATGCACAGCTTTGCCTCTTCCACTTCTTAACCAGTACACAACGCGGCTTCCTCATCCGTCGCGCGGATCGCTAACCATACACCCGAGTTACTCCGCTCCTCTCCGCTTAACCATCACGCGCTGTCCTACTCTTCTCTAACCCTCAGTCACCAAGGCTTTCACCTCTCTCCCTCTCATAGCCAATCACGCCACTTCCTCTCTCCCCTATAGCGACGACGCAATAACTTCTCACAAGCACGCTTTCGCTCGCTTCGTGATCTCTTCTTCTAACCATCCAGCACGCCATATCTCCTTCCTCTTCTCTACTCGCTCTCATTCGTCATCCTGCTTCCCTTTCCTTTCAAACGTGCTTCATATCATCATTCTGATACGTAAGTTCTCGTTTGACTTGTTACGATATTAACATACGAAAAAGTATATCAGCAATTTTATATTGGACAAGCACACGTTACGATTACTTAGTTCTATCGATATACGCTGATGCTATATTACTCTTTAGGTTCTCGACTCTCCAAGAGCGTGAGTGAACTGAAATGCTGATGCAGCGTAAATAAATGTTTAGTACAAACCTATCCTAGACAGAAGGATGATGCACAGTTTGCTTATCCAAATCTTAAAAGATCAAGTTTACGTTTCTAAAAGTCGCGTCGCCATAAAGCCTGCCCTCCTAGACACACTTTGATTCAGCATAGAGCAAAGTATCAAACCGAAGAATACGACGTGACACGACTAGAACAACATAGTTAGATGGCGTGTATGCGACAGATGCATGCCACGCAGCAGCTCAGTGTATATCACGCGCTCCAATTGCACTTGCATGTCCTCCCTCGAGCCATCACGGCTCCCCCTTCCTTTTTCCCTCTAACACATTACGGGCTTTCCCCTTCGTACGTCTCATATGCGTAGGGTGGGGCTGGAGGCAGATCGTGGGCTAGGCGGCGTGTGCGAGACAGCGATTGACTACTGTTTTATGGGGCCGGACTTGGCTGCGATTTCGCGTAGCCGAGCCAGCCGACGCGAGACGCGTTAATTTGCGCGTTGGTGTGTCGCTCGGCGTTCCCTTTTCGCTCCACTTGCCCTCGTGCTACCTTTAACATCACAGCCTTCCGCTCTCCGTCTAAACCATCACAGCGCGCGCGTTTACCTACTACTCGCCTTCTAGCCATCGACGGCTCATCTCCCTTCTATTCATGCTCAGAGCGCGAGATCAATCGTCTACCCGAGCAAATGATGATCGTTACAGCGGCGCCTCTCTCCCTTCTCATCACTTTTCCCGTCTAAAACCATAATACCAACTCCATAATTTCTACTTTCCCTCTAACCAGTCACCGGCTTCCATCTCTCCCTGCTTGTAAGCAATCACGTGACTTCTACATCTGATTCTCTAACAATACGGCTTCCCCCTTCCTACTCTCCCTCTAAACCATCACGGGCCTGCATTAGTTAAAAACACGCTACACGGAACAAGTGTTCTCAAAATGTTTAACGGGACCAACATATCGCAAAGCTTCAGTAGCATGCTGCACGTGTCCAGCGAAGTTCGCGGCTTAGGGAGGCCCATACGTGCGTCGATAAAAGATTTGCCTGTTAAGCCAGTCTAGGCGATGTACGCTGATGGCGAAAGAACAGTCGCAGGGCAAACTACTTGCCAGGAGACGATGACTCTGGCGACGCGCAGCCCGCGCAGCGGAGCCCCAGCGGGTAGACCGAGGCTCAGCCCGGCAGAATAGAAAACGTCATGATCTAATTCGGCTCTTCGGGCGATACGCTACTGCAACACACCGTGTTTTTTCATCTTCGTCTGCTTTTTTTGCTATCCTCAACACGGATGAGCGATTGTAAGTGTCTCGTCCCTGATTGCTACCCCAATCTCAGTGCGCTCAACACCTACGCCCGCCAGTCCACGCTTGCGCATTAGCTGCGCCTGCGATCTGCCATTGGGCTTAATACGGATTGCGGACCATTCAAGATATCGTAATAGAATGATGATCATAATTCCATAATATTGAGCAGTCTGCTGAGGAAATCATCAGAGATAAGGCAGTGGGTGCGCGTGTACCGGATTAGACTTAACGCCGGAGACGCGGGCAAGGCCGATAGATGTTCGCTGCAGAGGCGGCAGGGTCTGCATCGGCGCTCGTAGAAAATTAAGGTGGCCTGACCGAGAGGGAAGAGGTAGCGGATACACGGCGGAGCAATTGGCGAATCCATCGGGACATCAGCCGGCCTAACATACGTCGTGTCGTCAGACGACACGTGCAAGCTGAGCCGCATTTTCGGTTGGAGCCAAAAGTTGGTCTATGGCGGCGATATCCTCAACGCGCGGCCTACGGCAGAACAAGAGAGGGAAAGAAGTCGCTGTATTTTTGCATCGCACTTAGCAGGTCTATACGTTATAAATTATTACACAAGTCTGATGCTGAGATACCCCCTAACTCGTACTTAAATGCATGAGTTTCAATTCACACAACAAAATCACTAATTAACAGCTCATCTGGGGAGGCAATACTCGCGCCGCAATGTCTTATGAGGATCGGCAGATATTCGCATCACTAACGCTGAGACACGTCCGAGCGGTGATCGACGCGTTGTCACTGTGACTTATATCTGACTTCGAGCCGCAAGTGGCTGGCGCTATGGCAATGAAGAGGCACCGGTCTAAGCACTAGCCACTGTTTCCACAGGAGTACTTTCTGTTAGCGTGATTCCGTCTACTCGTAAGTTAAGATGCTTACAGTACTGAATTAAAATTATTGTAGTACTGAATTAATATATTCACTACAGACCGATCTGCTATGTTCGCGGAAAATGACTGCGACTGCTCTGACCGCCTTTTAAACTTGCATGGTTCTTCTAAACAATATTGTTCCTCTTGGGAAATATTGCGCGACGGCTGCGACGCACCGTTTCAGCGCGTGCAATCCGACATGTAAGAACATGTCATAATATAGCTTGCTGAGGATAGAGAGGTCAGGCAGACTGGCGAAAATGGCGGCAGGAAAGATATTAGCTGAGTGCAGGGCGTTAGAAAATGACGAGGATGAGCGAAGGGAACAGGGGAGGCATGGGTTGGACGGTAGGGGAAGAATTTTTGCATCCTACAGGCTAGGGCGCTCTCCCAATTATAAACACGTCTACAAATAAAAAAATATTACAGAAGTCTATGCTGAGATACCCCCTAACCATATTAAATACATATTCATCACAAAATATAACTCCTCTGGTGAGATATTGCGCATGCGCTAACACACTAACGTAGCCCGATTGTGTACCAGTTGACTGGTATACGCAGCGGGCACCTTAAATGTAATATCTTCTTTCTATTTCTTATGTAAGGTCTACTGTTAGAATGTTATCATATAAATCTATGCTGGAATAGCTCATCTTAATTTTAAATTCATGGTTTGCTCGAATTAAATAGTGTTTTGCTCGGGAGATATTGCACATGCGCGAGCACCGTTTCAGGCGTGCAGTCCAGGCTGAAGAAAACTGCAAAATATAGGTTGCTGAGGGAGTGAAGGGTAGGAGACTGAAGAAAGACGTCATGGAAGATAGCTGGGGGCGGTAGAAGAAAAAAGAGGCTGAGCGAGGGACAGGGGAGGCAAGGGGAAGGACGCGAGGGCATAAAGTAAGTGTTTTTTACCATACATACTAGGGCGCTCACCTAATTATAAACACAGGTCTACTAATAAAAGTTTATTAGGGAAATCTATGCGGAGATATCCCTTAACCATTTTAAATGTATATTCATCACAAAATATAAAACCTCTGGTGAGATATTGCGCATGCGCTAACACACTAACGTAGCCATATTGTGTACTGGCTGGTATACGCAGCGGGAACCTTACATGCATGTCTTCCTCCTATTTCTTAAATGATGTCTACTGATAAAATTTTATCATATAAATCTATACTAGGATAACTCCTCTTCATTTTAAATGCATAATCTTTGCAAAATACGATTTCTCTCGGGAAATATTGCGCATGCGCGCGCACCGTGTTAGGTGTGCAGTGCCGTCTGAGGCAAACTTCATAATATAGCTTGCTGAGGGGGAGAGGGGATAGGAGACCGAGGAAAGGCGGCAGGGAAGATAGCTAGGGGCGGTAGAAGAAGAAGGAAGTTGAGCGAGGGACAGGGAGGGGGGGCAAGGGGAAGGACGCAAAGGCATAAAGTAGGTGTTTTGTACCCTACCTGCTAGTGCGCTCTCCTAATTATAAACACAGGTCTACTGATAAAAGTTTATTAGGGAAATCTATGCTGAGATACACCCTAACCATTTTAAATGCACGTCTGGTGAGATATTGCGCATGCGCTAACACACTAACGTAGCAAGATTGTGTACTGGCTGGTATACGCAACGGGGACCCTACATGCAAGGTCTTCCTCTTATTTCTTAAATGATGTCTACAGATGGAATGTTATCATATAAATCTATGCTAGGGTAACTCCTCTTTATTTTAAATGCATAATCTTGATCTAGATAATCTTGCATAGATTGTGTACTGGCTGGTATACGCAACGGGGACCCTACATGCAAGGTCTTCCTCTTATTTCTTAAATGATGTCTACTGATGGAATGTTATCATATAAATCTATGCTAGGGTAACTTCTCTTCATTTTAAATGCAT
>NW_014577244.1:7365-15447 GCF_000485595.1 Priapulus caudatus
AAAGTTTATTAGGGAATCTATGCTGAGATATTCCTGAACATTTTAAATGATATTCATCACAAAATATAACTTCTCTTGTAAGATTGCGAATTGCGCTAACACAATAACTTAGCCAAGATTTGTGTACTGGCTGGTATACGCAGCGGGGACCTAACATGGCATTGTCTTCCTCCTATTTCTTAATTGATGTCTACTGATAAATCTTATCATATAAATCGATGCTTAGGATTAACTCCTCTTCATTTTAAATTCGAATCTTGCCAAAATACGATTGCTCTTCGAGAACTATTGCCGCATGCGCGCACACCGTGTTAGCTAGCGTGCGGTTGAGTCTGTTGCGAAAACATTATAATAGAGCTGCTGAGGCGGAGCAGGCGATGGGACTGAGGAAAAGGGGCAGGGAGGATGGTTGGGCGGTAGAAGAAGAAGGAGGCTGATGCCGATGGACAGGGGATGACAAGGGGAAAGAACGTCGAGGGCATAAAGTAGGTGTTTTGTACCTACATGCTAGGGCGCTCACTTAATTATAAACACAGGTCGACTTGATGAGTTATTAGGGGATTCTATGCTGAGATATTCCCTAACCATTTTAAATGATATATTCGCACAAAATATAATTCTCTGGCTGAAGATATTGCAAATGCGCTGAACACACTAACTTAGCCAGATGTATATGGCTGGTATACGCAGGCGAACGCTACATGCAATGTCTTCCTTCCTATTCTTAATTGAGTCTTAGTGATGAAATGTTATCATATAAATCTATGCTCGTGATAACTCCTCTTCCTTTAATGCATTAATCTTTTGCAAAATACGCGATTTGCTCTCGGAGATATTGCGCATGAGCGCGCACCGTGTTAGACGTGCAGCGTCTGTGGAAAACATCATAATATAGCTTTGCGGAACGGAGGAGGGTATGGGAGATTAAAGAAGGCGCAAGAGATGCTGGGGCGGTAGAAGAAGAAGGAAAGCTGAGCGATGGACATGCGAAGCAAGGGAAAGGAACGCGAGGGCATAAATAGGTTGTTTTTGTACACTACATGCTTAGGGCGCTCACCTAATTATTTAAACACAGGTCTACTTGTATAAAAAGTTTATTAGGGAAATCTATGCCTGAGATATTCCCTGAACAATTATTTAAATGTATATTCATCACAAAATATAACTTCTCTTGGTGAGATATTGCGCATGCGCTAACACACTAACGTAGCCAGATTGTGTACTGGCTGGTATACGCAGCGGGGACCTCACATGCAAGGTTTTTCTCAGATTTCTTGAATGATGTCAACTGATGGAATGTTATCTTATAAATCTATGCTAGTATAACTCCTCTTCCTTTTAAATGCATAATCTTTGCAAAATACGATTTGTCACGGGAGATATTGCGCATGCGCGCGCACCGTGTTAGGCGTGCAGTTCCGTCTGAGGCAAACATCATAATATAGCTTGCTAAGGGGAGAGGGGATGGGAGACTGAGGAAAGGCGGTAGGGAAGATAGCTGGGGGCGGTAGAAGAAGAAGGAGGCTGAGCGAGGGACAGGGGAGGCAAGGGGGAGGATGCGAGGGCATCAAGTAGGTGTTTTGTACCCTACATGCTAGGGCGCTCTCCTAATTATAAACACAGGTCTACTGATAAAAGTTTATTAGGGAAATCTATGCGGAGATAGCCCCTAACCATTTTGAATGCATATTAATCACAAAATATATCTCCTCTGGCGAGATATTGCGAATGCGCTAACACACTTACGTAGCCAGATTGTGTAATGGCTGGTATACGCAGTGGGGAGTTTACATGCAAGGTCTTCCTCCTATTTCTGAAATGATGTCTACTGATGAAATGTTATTATATAAATCTATGCTAGGGTAACTCCTCTTTATTTTAAATGCATAATCTTTGCAAAATACGATTGCTCTCGAGAGATATTGCGCATGCGCACACACCGTGTTAGGCGTGCGGTGCCGTCTGTGGAAAACATTATAATAGAGCTTGCTGAAGGGGAGAGGGGATGGGAGACTGAGGAAAGGGGGCAGGGAAGATGGCTGGGGGCGGTAGAAGAAGAAGGAGGCTGAGCGATGGACAGGAAAGGCAAGGGGAAGGACGCGAGGGCATAAAGTAGGTGTTTTGTACCCTACATGCTAGGGCGCTCACGTACTTATAAACACAGGTCTACTGATAAAAGTTTATTAGGGAAATCTATGCTGAGATATTCCCTAACCATTTTAAATGTATATTCATCACAAAATATAACTTCTCTGGTGAGATATTGCGAATGCGCTAACACACTAACTTAGCCAGATTGTGTACTGGCTGGTATACGCAGCGGGGACCTAACATGCATGTCTTCCTCCTATTTCTTAATTGATGTCTACTGATGAAATGTTATCATATAAATCTATGCTAGGATAACTCCTCTTCCTTTTAAATTCATAATCTTTGCAAAATACGATTGCTCACGGGATATATTGCGCATTAATGTTATTATATAAATCTATGCTAGGATAACTCCTCTTCCTTTTAAATTCATAATCTTTGCAAAATACGATTGCTCACGGGATATATTGCGCATGCGCGAGCACCGTGTTAGGCGTGCAGTGCCGTCTGTCGAAAACATCATAATATAGCTTGCTGAGGGGGAGAGGGGATGGGAGACTGAGGAAAGGTGGCAGGCAAGATGGCTGGGGGCGGTAGAAGAAGAAGGAGGCTGAGCGATGGACAGGGGAGGCAAGGGGAAGGACGCGAGGGCATAAAGTAGGTGTTTTGTACCCTACATGCTAGGGCGCTCACCTAATTATAAACACAGGTCTACTGATAAAAGTTTATTAGGGAAATCTATGCTGAGATATTCCCTAACCATTTTAAATGTATATTCATCACAAAATATAACTTCTCTGGTGAGATATTGCGAATGCGCTAACACACTAACTTAGCCAGATTGTGTACTGGCTGGTATACGCGGCGGGAACCTTACATGCAAGTTCTTCCTCCGATTTCTTAAATGATGTCAACTGATAGAATGTTATCATATAAATCTATGCTAGGATAACTCCTCTTTCTTTTAAATGCATAATCTTTGCAAAATACGATTTGTCACGGAAGATATTGCGCATGCGCGCACACCGTGTTATGCGTGCAGTGCCGTCTGTGGAAAACATCATAATATAGCTTGCTGAAGGGGAGAGGGGATGAGAAATTAAAGAAAGGCGGCAAGGAAGATGGCTGGGGCGGTAGAAGAAGAAGGAGGTTGAGCGAGGGACAGGGGAGGCAAGGGGAAGGACGCGTGGGCATAAAGTGGGTGTTTTGTACCCTACCTGCTAGTGCGCTCTCCTAATTATAAACAGGGGTCTACTGATAAAAGTTTATTAGGGAAATCTGTGCTGAGATACACCCTAACCATTTTAAATACATATTCATCACAAAATATAACTCGTCTGGTGAGATATTGTGCATGCGCTAACACACTAACGTAGCAAGATTGTGTACTGGCTGGTATACGCAGCGGGAACCTTACATGCAAGTTCTTCCTCCGATTTCTTAAATGATATCAACTGATGGAATGTTATCTTATAAATCTATGCTAGGATAACTCATCTTTATTGCATAATCTTTGCAAAATACGATTGCTCTCTGGAGATATTGCGCATGCGCGCGCACCGTGTTAGGCGTGCAGAGCCGTCTGAGGAAAACTTCATAATATAGCTTGCTGCCGGGGAGAGGGGATGGGAGAATGAGGAAAGGCGGCAGAGAAGATAGCTGGGCGGTAGAAGAAGAAGGAGGCTGAGCGAGGGACAAGGGAGGCAAGGGGAAGGACGCGAGGGCATAAAGTAGGTGTTTTGTAGCCTACATGCTAGGGCGCTCACCTAATTATAAATACAGGTCTGCTGATTAACGTTTATTAGGGAAATCTATGCTGCGATATCTCCTAACCATTTTAAATGTATATTCATCACAAAATATAACTTCTCTGGTGAGATATTGCGCATGCGATAACACACTAACGTAGCCAGATTGTGTACTGGCTGGTATACGCAGCGGGGACCTTACATGCATGTCTTCCTCCTATTTCTTAAATGATGTCTAATAATGGAATGTTAACATATAAATCTATGCTAGGGTAACTCTAATGTTATTATATAAATCTATGCTAGGATAACTCCTCTTCCTTTTAAATGCATAATCTTTGCAAAATACGATTTGTCACGGGAGATATTGCGCATGCGCGCGCACCTTGTTAGGCGTGCAGTGCCGCCTGAGGCAAACTTCATAATATAGCTTGCTGCGGGGGAGAGGGGATGAGAGACTGAGGAAAAGCGGCAGAGGCGATAGCTGGGCGGTAGAAGAAGAAGGAGGTTGAGCAAGGGACAGGGGAGGCAAGGGGAAGGACGCGTGGGCATAAAGTAGGTGTTTTGTAGCCTACATGCTAGGGCGCTCACCTAATTATAAACACAGGTCTACTGATTGACGTTTATTAGGGAAATCTATGCTGAGATATCCCCTAACCATTTTAAATGTATATTCATCACAAAATATAACTCCTCTGGTGAGATATTGCGGATGCGCCAAAACAGTAACGTAGCCACGTTATGTACTGATTGGTATATGCAGCGGAGGCTTTACATGCAACGTCTGCTTCCTATTTTTGAAATGATGTCTACTGATAAAATGTTATCATATATATCTATGCTAGGATAACTCCTTCTCATTTTAAATTTGTAATTTTTGTAAAAAATTCTTCTTCTCGGGAGATATTGCGCATGCGCGAGCACCGTTTCAGTCGTGCAGTACGGCCTAAATAAAAGTACGTAATATAGCGTGCTGAGGGAGAGAGGGATGGGAGACTGAAGAAAAGCAGCAGAGAAGATAGCTGACGGGCGGTGGAAGAAGGAGGAGGCTGAGCGTGCGACAACGAAGACAAGGGAAAGGGCGGGTGGGGCTGAAGTAGGAGTTTTGCACCCTACAGGCTAGGGCGCTCTCCTAATTATAAACACAGGTCTACGGATAATAATTTATTACAGAAACCTATACTGAGATACCCCNGAATGCGCTAACACACTTACGTAGCCATATTGTGTAATGGCTGGTATACGCAGTGGGGAGTTTACATGCAAGGTCTTCCTCCTATTTCTGAAATGGTGTCTACTGACGGAATGTTATCATATAAATCTATGCTAGGGTAACTCCTCTTCATTTTAAATGCATAATCTTTGCAAAATACGATTGCTCTCGGAAGATATTACGCATGCGCGCGCACCGTGTTAGGCGTGCAGTGCCGTCTGAGGCAAACTTAATAATATAGCTTGCTGAGGGGCAGAGGTGATGGGAGACTGAGAAAAGGCGGCAGGAAAGATGGCTGGGGCGGTAGAAGAAGAAGGAGGCTGAGCGATGGACAGGGGAGGCAAGGGGAAGGACGCGAGGGCATAAAGTAGGTGTTCTGTACCCTACATGCTAGGGCGCTCACCTAATTATAAAGACAGGTCTACTAATAAAAGTATATCAGGGAAATCTATGCTGAGATATTCCCTAACCATTTTAAATGTATATTCATCACAAAATATAACTTCTCTGGTAAGATATTGCGAATGCGCTAACACAATAACTTAGCCAGATTGTGTACTGGCTGGTATACGCAGCGGGGACCAGCTGGGGTGGTAGAAGAAGAAGGAGACTGAGCGAGGGACAGGGGAGGCAATAGGAAGAACGCGAGGGCATAAAGTAGGTGTTTTTTACCGTACATGCTAGGGCGCTCTCCTAATTATAAACAGAGGTCTACTGATAAAAGTTCATTAGGGAAATCTATGCTACCCTAACCTTTTTAAATGCATATTTATCACAAAATGCATGCGCTAACACACTAACGTAGCCAGATTGTGTACTGGCTGGTATATGCAGCGGAGACCTTACATGCCAGGTTTCCTTCCTATTTTTGAAATGAGGTCTACTGATACAATTTTCTAATATAAATCTATGATAGGATAGCCCCTCTTCATTTTAAATTTATAATGTTTGAAAAATATTCTTCTTTTCGGGACATATTGCGCATGCGCGAGCATCGTTTCAGGCTTATAGTACGGCCTAAATAAAAGTACGTAATATAGCTTGCTGAGGGAGAGAGGGGAGGAAACTCAGCGAAGGTGGCAGGGAAGACAGTCCAGGGGCGGTGGAAGGAGAAGGAGGCTGAGCGTGCGACAACAAAGGCAAGGGAAAGGGCGGGCGGGGCTGAAGTAGGAGTTTTGCACCCTACAGGCTAGAGCGCTCTCCGAATTATAAACACAGGTCTACGGATGAGAATTTATTACAGAAGCCTATGCTGAGATGCCGCCTGACCATACTAAATGCATTTCCCACACAAAATAAACTCCTCTGGTGAGAGATTGCGCATGCGTTAAAACAGTAACGTAGCCAGGTTATGTACTAACTGGTATATGCAGTGGGGACCTTACTTGCAAGGTCTGTCTCCTATTTCTGAAGTGAGGTCTACTGATGAAATTTTATCATATAAATCTATGTTAGGATAGCCCCTCTTCATTTTAAATTCATAATGTTTGAAAAATATTCTTCCTCTCGGGACATATTGCGCATGCGCGAGCATCGTTTTAGGCTTATCGTACGGCCTAAATAAAAGTACGTAATATAGCTTGCTGAGGGAGAGAGGGGAGGGAAACTCAGGGAAGGTGGCAGGGAAGACAGTCCAGGGGCGGTGGAAGGCGAAGAACGCTGAGCGTGCGACAACGAAGACAAGGGAAAGGGCGGGTGGGGCTGAAGTAGGAGTTTTGCACCCTACAGGCTAGGACGCTCTTTTAATAATAAACACAGGTCTACGGATAAGAATTTATTACAGAACCCTATGCTGAGATAGCCCCTGACCATACTAAATGCATTTTCCTCACAAAATATTACTCCTCTGGTATGATATTGCGGATGCGCCAAAACAGTAACGTAGCCAGGTTATGTACTGATTGGTATATGCAGCGGAGGCCTTAGATGCAACGTCTGCTTCCTATTTTTGAAATGATGTCTACTGATAAAATGTTATCATATATATCTATGCTAGGATAACTCCTCCTCATTTTAAATTTATAATTTTTGTAAAATATTCTTTTTCTCGGGAGATATTGCGCATGCGCAAGCACCGTTTCAGTCGTGCAGTACGGCCTAAATAAAAGTACGTAATATAGCGTGCTGAGGGAGAGAGGGATGGGAGACTGAAGGAAAGCAGCAGAGAAGATAGCTGACGGGCGGTGGAAGAAGGAGGAGGCTGAGCGTGCGACAACGAAGACAAGGGAAAGGGCGGGCGAGCTGAAGTAGGAGTTTTGCACCCTACAGGCTAGAGCGCTCTCCTAATTATAAACACAGGTCTACGGATAATAATTTATTACAGAAACCTATGCTGAGATACCCCTTTACCATACTAAATGCATTTATCTCACAAAATAAACTCCTCTGGTGAGATATTGCGCATGCGTTAAAACAGTAACGTATCCAGGTTATGTACTGACTGCATGGTATATGCAGCGGCGACCTTACATGCAAGGTCTGCTTCCTATTTTTGAAATGAGGTCTACTGATACAATTTTGCTCATATACATCTATGATAGAATAACCCCTCTATTGGCGCCGTCTATGATGGCCTGCGCGAGGCCGTTGCTGAGGGTGAGCGGGGTGCTCGTTTCTTTTTCCCAGTCGACATATCCAGTCGAAGAATTTAGCGCCTTCTGATTGGTTCTGATTGGTTCATCCTGCCTCCTGATTGGTTCAAAAACACATGTGTTTGCTTATTTAGCATATGTCATGTGCTATTTCTTATAAAGTCTTTGTGGCGTGTTGGATAGGACACCGGCGTTATGTCTGAAAGGGCGGTGGATCGAATACCGTTTGGTTTTTAATTATTTTTTTGTTTTCTGTATTTTTCTATCTTTATCCATTTAACTATTGTTTTCTAATTAACGGAAATATTTGCATGATTGATTTACAACAATTAAATATTTTAATGAAAAATTTTTTTTAAATAATTTATTTTCATTTATTAGTGTTAATTAAATTTAATTAGGGTTAGGGTTAGGGTTAGGGTTAGGATTAGGGTTAGGG
>NW_014577244.1:16119-18249 GCF_000485595.1 Priapulus caudatus
CACACATACATGCACACATACACACATACATACATACACACATGCACACATATACACACACACATACATGCACACATACACACATAGATACACGCACGCACACGCACACACACATATGTACGCACACATACACACGCACATACACGCACGCACACGCACCCACATGCACACGCACGCGCGCAGATGCACGCCCGCTCGCATCCACGTATGCATGCACGTATTTAATGACAGTTATTACTAAACCCCCAAACACTCAATGTTTCTGTGCTTTATGACTTATAAGACACTATTTATAAGACACTATTATAAGACACTATTAGACACTATTTGTAACAATTGCGCTAACCACATACAATATCATGAGGTAAGGTTTTACGTTTTTATATTGAGGTAGATTCAATCATAATATTGCTACAGCAGAATTTGATGTTTCGTTATTTTTTGTTGCATGTCGTTTGCTTTCTAGTCCTCTTCTGTTACCTTATGGTCATTTTTCACATTTCCTGATTCACCACTAACCAGTACTATCTTAAAAATAAGGACAGTTGCATGCGGTAGATGTTTACACGACGGTAACCTAGACCACATCGTGCGTTTGTTCACTGCTAATTTTTGTTGTGTGTTGTATTGTAGTATCGTATTGTAGTATATCGCAGTCACCGCATTTACCGAGTCACTGCATCAGAAAATACATCGATAACCATGACAGACAAGCTGCAGATGGAGCGATACAGTCGAGGTAAAAGAAATGTAGCGCATTAGCATAGGAATAACAGAATTATATGCGCTGGAGTATTTAACACAATATACGAATGTGATTGGGTTAAACGTCTAGAAAGAATTAGCAATAGGACACGGCCGGGAATGGGGCATTACGTTCTTGAACAAATAGAGTAAATGTTTGGGACAAATGTTATAACTATGTGTGTACATGCTCCTACAAATATTGTTTATAGAAAATTGTTCACCCATTTCCATTCAGCTGTTGCAGAAAATGGCGACTGCGAGAATGTGATGTACTTCGGCGAATTTATCACTGATTGGCTCTAACTATAAGACCGGCTGTACACAGATCTTTCAGTAAATTCGTGAGATGCAGTTGTCATAAGATGTAAAGTCTTCCTTTGTAGCTCGCTCCTTCATGCGCGCTACGGGACTACTTGCTAGAGTTAGTTTGTACACAGCTTAAGCGTGAATAAAAAACATCATCTTCACTCGAGATATTTTTGTACAGGTTTGGTGAGGTGAGATATAGGTAGCCTAAGGAGAACAGGACATCATCACCACTAAAGATTACCTACAGAGGACGCAGGAGTCTGCAGGAATATATATGAAGTATGTACAGATATAAGTAGTAAATCCGTTAGTATTCATACATGCACGTACATACACGCGCTTGCACACGCACAGAGAGACGTGTACGCGCACGCATTCACACACATGCCCACTCATACATCTACGTACACCCACACAGTACCTACCATTATTTATTGAGACTTGCTGCGAACCCCACAAACACATAATATGTTTATGTGAATTATATATTAAAATCTCTGAGAATTACATCGAAATACATTATCTTGAGGTAGGAATTATTTATTTATACTGAGGTAAATTTAATCACCGTATATTGCTAGTTAATATTTATATTTTCAGAACCTCATAACCATTGCGTTTACGGAGTCGCCCCATCAGAAAATCACATTGATTATCATGATGGCAAAACTACAGATAGAGAAAGAGATATGAGAAGTGAGAAAGGTAGCGTTTTAGCATATGAATTACCGAATACACGTGTAGGATAATTTACATAACATAGGGGAATGCGATTTGGTGAAAAGCAAGTTTACAAGTTTGACATAGAATTAGCAAAGGATATTGAGAGAAAAGGCAATAATACACTGACTAGTTACTTAATTACTCTGTAAGTTCATCAGGTTTCATAACTTTCGAAAAAATCGTAAATTTTAAATATACTACGTATTTACAGTATATTTAATTCGTAAGCAATGCACCTATTGCTACCAACAGTTTCGACTCTAGTTTCAACCACCATGCAGGTCGCCACCAGGTGGCAGCAGTTCCCAAGAGCAGGATTCCCATTGCTCACGTTATGTTTATGTAATGGTA
>NW_014577244.1:18280-20642 GCF_000485595.1 Priapulus caudatus
TCGCTGGCAATTTTAATCGCCGCGATCGGGGGATAAAAATCGTCACGTGTGCCCCTTCGTGATCGGGCGATTAAATTCGCTGGCAATTTTAATCGCCGCGATCGGGGGATAAAAATCGTCACGTGTGCCCCTTCGTGATCGGGCGATTAAATTCGCTGGCAATTTTAATCGCCGCGATCGGGGGATAAAAATCGTCACGTGTGCCCCTTCGTGATCGGGCGATTAAATTCGCTGGCAATTTTAATCGCCGCGATCGGGGGATAAAAATCGCTCGTGTGCCCCTTCGTGATCGGGCGATTAAATTCGCTGGCAATTTTAATCGCCGCGATCGGGCGATAAAAATCGCTCGTGTGCCCCTAGCATAAGTAAATCATTTAGCATATATACGAGTGTGCATGAACACATCCACGTGCTGGCAAACGTACGCACGCACGCACATCCGCACACATGCGTGTACGTACATCCACACAGTACCAATTCACAGTACCCGTACAATTCCAATTCAATTTTTCAATCTGAATATAATATATTGATGGATTGAAAGGATGTTCAAGGATGTCGAGCGTGATGAATGCGTTATAAACATGCACGTGTGCGTTCACAAGTGCACACGTATATATACATGCACGCTGCACCTACACCCTACACCCCCACACAACACACAATAATTCACACATTAATACCAATTCATACCTTTTAATATTTATACCGAGCACAGCTAAACTAAACTTATAACTAAGCTAAAACAAAAAATGAGCTGCATGGTTTACCAGAGATGATTTTCTTGTTGTCTAAGCAGGATCCTGTGCAAAATTATTGTCAGCAGAGATAGCAGACATGCGACTACAGGACGAAAAATACGCTGTACAAATGAAATAAAACCGAGAGAGATTTCGGCTTCTGGTTTTTATAACGAGGAGTCGCGTGCCCAACAATGCCGCATCACCCATCGCGCACATGCACACGTGCCATACACGTGTGTACACTACACACACTTGCACACTCATTTCCGGAGACTGCCACGTCCCATCGTAGTAACCATAGCAATCATCGGAGGAGTGCATGCCAAACCATTATCCAGAGACAAAGATTATATCACCTAGGAAGCTGACGCTGTGGTACAAGGTATGTCGTGTTAGACTGCAGAGTTACATATATGGGTAAATTACAACCAAAATAGTTGTGCAGCAAAAACATTGACAACACTGATACACTCGGGTAGGAATAAATGCATGCCAGCTGAATTGGACCTATATACTGCTGTCTGTGTATACATTATGTGAGTACTAATCCTAATGCTAATCTCAACCGTAATCCTAACAACCATAATCATAACGCAAACCCTAACCCCAACCCTAACCATAACCATAACCATAACCCTAACGTAACCCTAACGGTCTAACCATAACCATAACCCTAACCATAACCCTAACCCTAACCCTAACCATAACCATAACCCTAACCCAAAACCATAACCATAACCATAATTCTAACCCTAACCATAACCATAACCCTGACTATAATCTTAACCCTAACAATAATCCTAACCACAACTTAACCTTAAGTTCTGCCATTTAACAACGTAACAATATTACCGCATGTTCAGCAGTTGTGGGTCCTATTCACTGCGCTCTATGTAAAAGAAGTCAGTTATGAAGATGCAAATTTTAAAGGTTTTGAATAGTTCTAAAGATAAAAAGTGGCAACAATCAGCAAAAGATAGGGAGACAATAACAATAACATACTGCTAAAGATAGAACAATATTCTGCTATAAATAGGAAAGTATTCTTCTACAAATAGGACAATATTCTATACCTACATAGGGGCCTACTGCTGCAGGTAAGACAAGTAGCACAATTAATATGCCGCTATATACAATTGGGACAATTACTATACCGCTATATAAGATTAGGACAATTAAAATGCCGCTATATACAATTGGGACAATTACTATACCGCTATATACAATTAGGACTATTAATATGCCACCATATACAATTAGGACAATTAATATGCTGCTACGTACATACAAGTAGGACAGTTAATATGCCTTTATATACAATTAGGACAATTAATACGCCGCTATATAGAATTAGGACAATTAATATGCCACCATAATTATACAATTAGCACAATTAATATGCTGCTACGTATATACAAGTAGGACAGTTAATATGCCTTTATATACAATTCGGACAATTAATATGCCGCTATATACAATTAGGACAATTAATATGCCGTTACATACAATTAGGACAATTAATATGCCGCTATATACAATTAGGACAATTAATATGCCGTTACATACAATTAGGACAATTAATATGCCGCTATATACAATTAGGACAATTAATATGCCGC
>NW_014577244.1:24597-33585 GCF_000485595.1 Priapulus caudatus
TAAGTGCCTAGTAGTCATATCCTAAGTGCCTAGTAGTCATACAATATCGCATCTAACTGCCGGGTGCGGTATTATCCTACCAGGTATTATCCTGAGTGTGGGAAGGGGGCGCTGCATGCAGTTTGGTAAATATATTCGCGTCTTTATGGTAACGCGTCTTTATTATATTTATTCATTTATTTATTTCATTATTTATTTATCAACACGCATACATACATATTTCAGTAGGCTTTCCATAATCTACAGCTTTCGCGAGCGGTGTGTAACTCAGTGACACGACACAAAGAATAGTATTACACTGTCTAATACACGTACAATACGTCTATGATGCACTAAGCTATGTTATTTTACTCCCGACGAGATAATGCACAAAACCGCCACACGTAGTGTGCGTATGATAACCTCGGCCAACAGATCATATATATCTACACATGCATTATATTCTAAACGATAAACAAGTAACAATAAGTAATTGCTCCGGGGCTTGTGCCACGAGGTCGCAGCATCGTCCCGTCATGTACTACAGTAATCGATTGCAAATATATTCGTTATTATGAAAATGCAACTTAGATATGGAAGACCTGAGACGACATGCGACTTTTTGAGTTTTTGAGTTTCCGAGTTTCTGTATAATATATATAAATATAACACCAATACTATATAAATAAATTTTCAGTCTATTATTAAAAATGTTACTGGTTTTTCTTTCCGTTTACAGGAACAGCATACCATAACATACTTAATCACTTTTATTGATTTAACGTAAATTTTATGTAAATTTTTACCGGGTGGGGTCAAGTTAATGGCTTCATAAGTTATCTTCTATAGGTTACCGAGAGGTAAAATTAAGGCTACTAATTACCTTTGATGTTTACATGCCACATGTGAAATGTCGACGATATGTCTAATAACGTCACTGAAATGCGCTAAAATGCAATTTGATGACGTCATAGGTCATGTTCTAGGGGTCGCCCAATGGTCAAATTACGGCTACTAATTACCTTTGAAGTGAATATACTATATGTGAAATATCAAAGTGATTGGTTGAGAAATGTAGATGATATGGCTAAAAAAAGTCAGTGAAATGCAATAAAAGTACAATTTAATGACGTCATAGGTCATTACGTAGGAGTCACCGGGAGGTAAGATTACGGCTACTAATTACCTCTACTGAACATACCTTATGTGAAATATCAAGGTAATTGGTTGAGAAATGTTGATGATATTGTCACAAACAATGGGGAAAAATGCTCCAAAAATGTCCCGTTTTATACCTTACCATAGGGTCAAAATTCCGTCACAAAAATGCCCGTAACTCGTCACAGAAGTGGGATTTTTTAATTCTGTAAACGATTCTCTGTAAAATTCCATTGGGGTCATTTATAAAAAATTGACCTACTATGCCTATCATTGCTTTTCATGGTTTCACATCGGACATAATAAAATATATGAAAAGTCATGCGCAGATGAAATTTAGAAACTCAGAAACTCGGAAATTCAGAAACTCGAAAACTCGGAAACTTAAAAAGTCGTATGTTGTTTCAGGGCTTCCATATTATCAGGAGTAGATAATAGGAGTAGATAATAGGAGTAGGAGGATTATCAGGAGTAGATAATAGATAATATAATTCCCTATTATCTACTCCTGATATTATAGTGCTGCCGGCGCTATATTTGTATGACGGGAGCATAAGGCCACCTATATAGAATTGTAATAATAGTGTATGATGGGGGGCCAAAACCACATATATAATATTTGTATGACGGGGGCCTAAGGCCACCTCTATAGAATTGTAATAATAGAATAGTGTATGATGGAGGCCCAAGGCCACCTGTATAGTATTTGTGTGACGGGGGCCTAAGGCCACCTATATATATAGTATTGTAATAATAGAATAGTTTATGATGGGGGTCCAAGGCCACATATATAATATTGTATATGACAGTGGCCTAATGGCATCTATATAGTATTGTAGTATAGTGTATGCTGGCGGCCCACCAAGGCCACATATATAGTATTGTGTATGAAGGCCTCCTATATAGTAGTATGTGCATGGTAAGCCTTCGTTGTAAGCTATACCGCCTCCAGCAAGGAAAAGTATGCTGCATCACTTGCACAGTGTATTATTGCGCCAGCGGGGCCCTAGGCCACACTTGCAATGTTTTGTTGGATGTACTAATAAATGTAGATAGTAATAATAGATGTGCGTTATATATATGCTAACAGGATGGATTATGAAGGATGCTGCGCAATCCTTTTCCTCCCCCTCACCCCCTTCCTCCTCCTCCTCCTCCTCCTCTTTCTCCTCCTCCTCCTCCTCCTCCTCCTCCTCTTCCTCTTCCTCATTACATCATCATCATTATTATCTCCATCATCACCTTCGCCGTGGCTTCACAGACTTGCTCCAGTGCTGAGGGATGCTGCTATATACCAATGTACAGGGATAGAGCGCGGACACGTCGGCGACCTGTCGCCCAAAGGAAATGACGTAGGGCCGATGTTAAGCATTTAATCTGGTGTGTGGCGTGCCTACAGAAGCTGCGCATCGAAAATTTCACCTTCGTTACTTCAATATGGTGGCACTGCTTTGTGGAAAGTACCTTGCTATACCAATGTACAGAGATTGGGCGGGGACATGTCGGCGACCTGTCGCCTAAAGAAAATGACGTAGGGCCGACGTTAAGCATTTATTCTGGAGTGTGGCATGCCTACAGGAGATGCGCCTCAAAAAGTTTAATATGACATTGTCGTGCCCAATTCCCCACTTAAAGCGGGATTTTTTAAATATCTACGTACGAAAGTTTGCAGTGTTAAACCTCTCTGCTCACTCGCCTACTGTTACAATAAACCCCACTTTGTTGAAATAATATATTTAAAATAAGTAGCACATGCTGGTGAGTAGTTTATATAAAAAATCTTAATCCCGTGTTTTCCATGGTCAATGAGTAGGAGCCCAATCTTATCAATATCCTGGTTCCTCGCAATACCGAGTGATATTATATACACATTTCTTTGCCGTTAGTCGGCGCTAGTGTCGCAAATGCGAAATATTTATACATATATAATTTTGTAAAAATTATACACTTGTAGAAGATACATTACCAAGCGTAGTTCAAAATAAAGATATATATGTCGATCTCAATGGTTCCCTTTATTAATTATAAGACGCAAATCCTAAAAGCTTCTTGAAAACGCGCGAGTCAGTACGATCTGGTAAAAATCTCGTTTTGTTGAAATTGTGATTTTGAAAAAGACGGAACATACTCGTGAATAGTTTTTCATAAATATCTTGGATCCCCTTGCCTCCCGTAATTATTGAGACGTAGCGCAATGCTATCAATATCCATCCTGATTTCCCGCAACGCTGCGTGGTATCATCATGTACACAATTTTCCCGGCGCTAATGTCGCATTTGAAAGTTTTTTTGTTGTTATTATCAAATAAGCGATCTTAATATATATCTCATGCAATAATCATACGCTACTATGGTTTTCCCTTATTAATTTTCCTATACCATAAAATAGGCGAAGAATCTATCTTTGGGCATGCCCAGTACCTTGCTAAAAACATTTATATTATGTTTTTGAAATCATGCAGTCAAAGAGAGCTCGTGCTCGCCAATTTGAAATGAAGATTTTAGCAATAACGCATGCGGGAGGAGGCCACCAGATCACGCGTTTGGGCGAAAAAAACTATTTATAAATATCTATTAATATTATTAACATTTTAATAATAAAGCACACACGAATATAGCGACTTTTTGTTCTCCTGTCGCGGTGCATGCTAGAAATTCAATGTGGATTTTCTGGGCACTGGGAGTATATTTACATATATCTTAACTGTAATTGTGGATGTGTATTGTTGTACTCAGTCTGATTCAGACAATAATGATGCATTTTGTTTGATTTTTTCTCCAACTCTCGTTTTGGATGACTCATTGCTATATTCAATGTGTTATAGGTACAATGAACCTCGTTTGAATGCTGTTATGCATGTTGTCGGGGGTTGCTTGCCGCGTTGCCTTGCCACGTGCACAAGTCTTTTGACTCAGCCATGTTTATAATAGGTGAATAATAATCCTATTCGGATAATCGTTAAAGAAATATGCTGCGAATAGTTTTAAAATTCTAAGGCTGAGTAATTATATTAATTATATTATGAGTGTTAAATTATATTAAGAGTATTTATATTATGAGTAATGTATTATGAGTAATTATATTAAGCAATTGAGAATCATAGCAATTAATAACTTCTCATCGTGTGTGCGTGTTGAGGCACTGAGCTGAAAGGGTTCACGGCTTTATTATACAAATCGTGATAATTTCTATCAATTCATCTCGATCCAATCTTGGGCTCTCTCGAAGTATACGTACACGACGTAACCGGTAACGCATACGATCACTATTATTTGCCGGGTGTGACGAGAGAGGCTGGAGGAGGGGTGCGAAGAAGGTATGGGGCGGAGGTCATTGGAAAAGACGGGGAGGGAGGCATGGAAAAGGAGCCGAGGAAGTAAAGAATGGCTCTGACACAGGAGAAAAGGGGGAAGCGCGGGGATGTGGTGTTGAACGAAGGAGTGAGGAAAAGGAGAGGAAATGGGGAAAACATGGGAAGTTTAAGATTGCACAACTATGACATGGTCCCCATAATCAGAGGTTCATTGCCCGTCTGTACGATAATATACAACTGATTTTACTATTTCTATCCCGCAGTTACCCAAAATGTATATTTGCGACTGACTTTATATACGGCGGGGCGTAAACTACTAGATATTATCAGGGGTAGATAATGACAGATTTGTCATTATCTATACTCCTGATATTATTAATCTATCCGATGTAATGTCCACTAATATTATCCGATAGCTATATCATATAGCTTATCCTATAGCATTAACGTTATGTTTACTTGCACAGCAATAGATAGCGCATTCATAACCTGTGTAGCCATGACCTCTAGCTGTGTGTCTACAAATGGCACTGTGTGCACACACAGTAATTAGGTGATACCTACTACCTATTGATTCAGGTCGTTCTGTAGTTTATCTATCCGACCGAAGAGTCGATGACCGAAGGCTTGATTGACAAGTAGCTCTAACTAATCAGCGTTGCGATGGTGGCGTTTTAAAAACGCTGCTCAATAACGAAGTGCCACAAACTCGACATGCAGTTTAATGCATACGCATGACAAGCGCGTATGAACTCGTCTCATCTGACCGACCTATACCAACAATAACTAAGGGGCGTGTTCTGTAGTTTTTGAAAGTTTCGTTATTATGATTATATAACTAACCTCAAAGGGCGATATCGGGAACTATCAAATATCAAATACTGTATAAGCCGTATTTTTCGCGTACAGATATTTTCGCGAATTCAAACTTGACGGACAATTTCGCGAGTGGTTAATTTCGCGGTCGGTGAATTATGTATTATTCGGTATGAATGATTCGCGTGTTGTTATTTTTGCTGTCGGTGACGCGTTCGCTAAATTCGCGAAAATTAAACCACCGTGAAATATATATACAGCTTATACAGCTAGTATCGGCCGCGTTAGGGTCGCATTGCGAATATTTTTTATTATGACGATAATAAGTATTATACAGTATGTGTGCGTATATTCCACGAACCATGATGGCGTGTAGATACTCACTTGGTCGTGAGACTAAACGCGTCTGAAATTTTATTAGGGTTGCTATATATCCATGGTTTCCGTTATCTAAAATTATTATACAACAGTCTGATATTGGCAACGCGTTCACACGGTTGCGCAATCGTTGCCTAGAGCTCGTTGAAGTCGTGAGCCAGGGCTTGTCAACCACAGTTGGGAGCCGGATGCGCGTGATGTGGAGTCACGCATAGAAGTATAGCTGTACGTCACGCGCGTCCAGTTGTATGGCGCCGAGGAGAAAGCAGACAAACCAATAGTTAGCTTGACACTGAGCGTAGCTGACAGTGCAACACATAGCATGTCAATGTATGAGATTATATACGCAGCTAGTATACACTAAACAGCACCAAAGAGATCAGCTCACGGACCGGCTGCCAACTTTCGTTTTCGCGTCCTCGTACCCACGCATCTCTAAGCAACTGTCCCTCTGAAACTGTCGCCACATGATTTTCTTCTCATCTCCTTTCCATGCTCGCCCTGTCCACAGCCACGATCCCTGCTCACGGCTACCACTGTGAACGGATTTCTTTCCTCTCTTTCGCTCTACTGTTTGAAGTCGACTACGTAGCTACTGTACCGCAGATATCTATGAAGAATCTGCATGCTATCACACATCCGAACATCTCTACCAGTAATGCACAGCACGGTTTAATATTAGGATCATTCTACACACAGCTCTCTCCCACAAACCTCACGCGTGTCGTCCACCCTTTCGCGCCCGTTTCGCATATGTCCAAACTTCCTGGAACTGTTACGCGGAAGTGTACACGGACTAATGGTTCAGTTGCGGGACACCTCCCACTAGCGCGCATCTCTCGTGAGATAAAAGCTGTACACCACTTACAGAAACGCACGATACTAAAAGCGAATCTGCACACATTGCAATACGTGTGTGTGTTGTGTGTGTGCGTGTAATGTGGGCGTGCGTGCGGTAGCGTGCGTGCGTGCTGCGTGTGTTGTCTGTGTGTGTGTGGCGTGTGTGTGTGTGTGTGTGTGTGTGTGTGTGTGTGTGTGTGTGTGGTGCTGTGTTGTGTGTGTGTGCTGTGGCGTGTTGGCGTAGCGTTCATCTCTCTCCCGGGTCAATGTTTTCTTCTCCTCTTACATAATATCATTACAATTTATTGGTTCAAGTGCTACACCATTAGATTTTAAAGCAATCAACTGTTCCCCCCAAGTTTCGAGACAACCCACGCGCCGCCCCGTCTTAAAACGTGTCCAGCTCATAGCAATGAAGTTGTCATATCGAAATCCTAGTTCCGGAGACCCCATTTTCGTACATAGCCAGTTCCAGAGCGATTGCACACATTCAACAAAACATTAGATTCCAGATAACCCCGATTTTCTCGGTCTGTGGTTATGTTCAGAGCCCCCCCCCCCCCAGGTTTGACTTTCGCAGTGCAGCATTACCACACATAGATGTGGGAAAAAAAAAAATAAAAAAATTAAGTGCCCTCGCGGGTTTCATCTCCTTTGTTTATTTGGTCGCCTTGGTTTCCATCACAATTTTTTTTGTCAATATAGTGCCACGGGCAGTGCCGTGCTGCGCGTGTGCGGCCATAAGCCCGATACGTCCTGTGGCTAAAGCCTGCGTTTCAACACGGTATACACGGCTTAACGCTGGTACCGGTCCTTAGTTGGTGCTTAAGTCCGGGTTTAAAATGCGTTCACACGCAATACACGATATTCGAGTGCTTAGCTAGCTCGGTATATATATAGACTGGTACCTGGTCGACAGTTCCACACGCTACCCTAAGCGTCGTGGGCAGCGAACGGTAGCAGTCTAGGTTAGAGCGCTACAGTTTCGCTAATTCACACGAACAATGCGTTCACTACATGCGCGAACAACACGGTAACAATTGCGTTCACACGACAATCAATGACGCGGCCAGCGCTGGTGCTCGAATATACGCTGGCTTAGTTGCAGGCGAATAATGATTCCGCGCCTTAGGCAAGCCGGAGCAATCGCGGCTAAGCAAGCCGTGGACTAAAGCCAATGGCCGCGTATAATTTTAGCGTGTGAACGCGAACTTTTCTCCTCTCGTGTGCGACGCAGCTTATATGGGCCGCGGGTCAGCCGGCGCGAAATTTTTTTCCCACTGGCAGTTCGGACCCTAACCTTAACCCTAACCCTAACCGCTAACCCTAGACCCTAATAAATTTAAATTAACACTTAAATAAATTTAATATAAATATAAAAAGAATAAATTTTAATTAAATTGTTGTAAATAAATCATTGTCAATATTTGCGTTAATTGGAAAAACATAGTTGAAAATGAGATAAAGATAGAAAATACAGAAAACAGGAAAATAATTAAAAAACATAACGGGATTCGAACCATGACGACCGTTGATAAATTCAACACATAAAACAAAAAAATCAAACAATTTATAAATTGAAAACAAAAAAACATGCCATATCTATGTCTTCCCTATTACGCGTGTTGAACGAAACAGTAGTTTTTCCGCGTTCGTCGATCGACCTAAGGTCGCAGATACTGTTACGAACCGGCTCCATGATGATTAACTCTGCGCGAGAATTGCCGGACGAATATATGAAGCCGCATGCAAAATCTTTACGTTGGCCAGTCGAAGATGAAGATTACGTACACATGCAACATCAGATCGGTAGGGGTTGAATCGGCCTAGGGTATATAATATGATCTGGGCGTGGAGTGACGCGCTGATATCGCCGTGTTTGTCGACAGTATAAACGGCGCCTCAAACGCTTCACTTTACGTTTATCAAGAACGGTACCACATATTTGGAAGTCAATCGACTACTGTATTATAAAACTACCTATGTATAGGCTTGACCGCCCGAGGCTCCCGTGCAGCTGGCGTCTCACATCAAGCATCTATATTCCTGATTTCCCGTATATGTGGTCGTACGCTATACGTTTTTTCACACCGGGTAAACCCCTGTGACATGGTAATAGCGGATATTGGGGGGGGGGGGTGATAGCGATATAGAGATTGGACCTACTAAATGTCACACGATTTTCAATATCAGACCGCTGTCAATATTTTTTATAGCGGAAACCATCTGCAATAAGGCACGGCGCGAGCATAACACAATTGAACACAATTACCGGCAAATACGAGTCGACGCAGTGCTACCTGTTAGCAGACCACTGATGATGTACCTACTATATACGCTGTGAATTCGATGTGATATCGCTATAATATGCCCGAGAAATTAACGTACACATGCCATCAGCAATGAGTAGGCCTAAATATGAGTTGGATTTCAGATTACGTGTATAGACTTTATTAGCTTAAAGCTTAAATAAAATTGGCAATTAAAATGATAAAATGTTTGTG
>NW_014577244.1:33595-42792 GCF_000485595.1 Priapulus caudatus
ACGTTGCCAGTCTATAGTGGAAAATACGTACACACCGGTCAGATCGATAGGGGGTTGAATCAGCTAGGGTAATAATATTAATCTGCGTGGAGTGACCGCGGATATCTCCGTGTTTGTCGACGGTATAAACACGTCCTCAAACGTTTCTTTTACGTTATCAGAACGGCCTTACCAGCATATCAGGAAGTCAATCGACTTGACCGCCAATGTATAGGCCTTGTACCGCCCGAGGCTCCCGTGCAGCTGGCATCTCACCAAGCATCAAGCCTCTTATATTCCTTGAGTTTCCCGCTATTCATGTGCAGGGGCAAGTGTACAGGGGGGGGGGTCCAGGGTCCGGACCCCCCTCCCCCTGCTCACGCAGAATGTTCCATTATATTTTTATTAAACGTTTATTTTATTTTTCAAATAATAAAAGTTTGTCTAAGATTTGGGTTAAGTGCACCACGACAAAAATGGATTGATGCCACATATCAAGATGAAGTTACCTCCCCTGATGCGTGTCCAGTATGCGAGGAAAACGCATCTTGAGGGTCTAATTTTCAAAAAATTTTCTGGCTGGAGAGACCCCCAGACCCTCTCTTTCGCGCGAGCAACCTACGGTGCTGATTGCCCAAGTTGTGGTTGCAAGTTAGACACCCCCCCCCTCCCACCCCTCTCGAGTATCAAATCATGTACGGGCACGCCTCAGGCATTGATGTGAGTTCGTACTCTACTACGTTTTTTTCACCACCGGCGCGTAAACCCCGAGTTACATGCTTAATAGCTCTCTGGTTCCGTGGTAGAGGAGGGGGTGCGATAATACCGCCGAGTATAGAGACGTTGCGAGCCCGTATAACTAAAGATGTCTCATCACGATTTTCCCCAATATCAGACCGCCCGTGGTCAATAGTGTATTCTATATCAGCGGAGAAGACCGAATCAGACTTGGTGCGGCGCACGTCAACCAGTGTTAGGATCTACTCGCAATATAACAACTTTTGAAAACCGAGCAGTATCTTTGACCTTCTCGGCAGCTTAGAATACCGGCACGCCTGTGCTGACGCGAAATTCAGGGAGTGGAGCTAACGCATCTGTGTATTTGCAGGAAACTCTTCTGAACATCTGTCGCGAACTCGATGTGCTACCTACTATATATATGCTCGCCTCGCAATTCGAGATAAATGCCAACTGGTGGCTTGCACTTCAGAATCACGAACATATCGCCGCATAATATGCCCGAAAAATTAACGATTAACACATGCCATCAGCAATGAGTAGGCCTAAACATGAGTTGAATTTCAGATTACGTGTATAGACTTTATTAGCTTAAACTAAATTGGCAATTAAAATGATAAAACTGTTTGGTGCTGCACCCTTTACACGTGGGCGCTCTGTCGCGCCAACGCCTATATGCAACGTATTTTGCTGCAACCTCTGGTCCATATAGTCCTAATCTACGGATACTATACGTATGAGTCATGGCCAAGTCCGATGCTGCGTCCGTCGCTCGCCCGCCGACCCTTGCTACATGAGCTCGACTAGACTCCTCGGCACTCTCTCGCAACTCTTCGGCTTTAGCCTTAGGTCACTCGAATGGCTAATTCGAAGTGTGTAGCTAACTGGGGGATTGCATGTTTCTGTCTGCCTTCTCGTCTTCTGAGAGCGCTACCAATCTCTGGATATATAGCCTTTGCACGCTCCGCTGACCTCGCCACCGTTCTTGAAAGAGGTAGGGCCGGACAGCCTATACTTTTCTACTAGAATCGCAGTGTGAAACATACATCTTCGTGTCATCGCCGCGTAAATAGACTATTCCTCGCTTACCTTCTAACTGTAGTTAGCATGTATATTGTTAACTATTGAAGCACGCCTTCTAGGCCTCTGCTGCATGCGACTCTAGTATTAGTCCTAAAGTGGGCCGGGTCATTCATAATATTAGTGCAGACAGAGCGTACTTACTGCTTTTGTCGCCGTACTAGCTAGTCCTAGTCAGTGTACTAGTGGTTCAAGGATTAGAGAACATGGCCCCAAATTTATATTGCCGGCCCCAATGTTGGCGATGGCCGATATAAAACCAATGTCATTTACATCAAGTCCTCTAAGATACGTCATTATATCAATTATCATATAGGTTTAGGGGTATGGTTGAGGGTTCGTCACTAGCTCTAGTACTAAGCGTGTTACATTAACTGCCGCCCTGGCAGACGACCGGCTTCGACCGGCCAGATAACCGCCCAGACCGGCCAGTTAATGCTAAGCCGGCTATAAGTACTAGAGCCCTAGTTCGTCATTATTAGTAAGCCTTAGTTAATACTTAGTAAACAGAGTTAGTCATTACTTACTATCACTAGGTAGCTCCTGCGCCCATATGGTGCACCTGGGTACTGTTGCTCCCCCATTTTAAATCTAATTTAAGTACTCAGTACTTTAGTTGACTTGCGCTAAACGGAAACCATGGGACGTATACTTAGCTATAGCTACTACTTATTAGCCCGACAGTACTTTAGTTCCTAAAGTAAAGTTAGTTATTTACATTATAGTACGGCCGTATTAGTCTCACGCTCCAGCAGCTTCGGAGCTATTCTACACGCGCTAACATCAGTGGCCTTCGTGCGAATATGCGCACACATACCGATATAATACTTATTATCGGTTTATAAATAAACAAACAGCATATTCCGCAATGCGATCTTTTCCTAATTCGCCGACGCCATTCTTGTTACACGCGTCTCTATTTCAGTGCCGCTAGTGGGCCTCAGTATACTGTTAATATCAGAAGCACTTGTGTATATATAAATGTTATTCCACGGATGTGCGTTTAACTTTTCCTGGTGCGCCTGAATACGTTTTCGTGAGGCGAACGCCGTCTTCTCCGAGTCTTTAACCAGTGCCAGCTAGTGGCTAAATAACAGGACAGATATGCAAAATCGGCAAAACGGGCCTTTTTAGGGAGTCTGAGGGGCGAATCAGAGGTGTAGCATAGTACGCAATTAATGAGGAATAATTCACCGACCGCCGGAAGATTCAGCCCACTCGCCGGAAGATTTTCGTCAGATCAGATTGAATTTCGCACCCGAAAATAATCAGTCACAGCCCGCAAAAAAGTACGGCTCTATACAGTATTTGATATTTTGATAGTTCCCGATATCGCACTTGAGGTGTTCGTTAGATATATAGCGAGGAATGATAATGATGGAAGATTGAGACTAACGATTAGAAATACATATATCGCATATTCAGAACACGCACCCGATTCAGGCCTTAATCTGCACTGGTTGGATTGGTCTAATAGTTGTTGCTGGTTCAGATTGAGACGAGTTTCATTCGCGACTTGATCCATGCGTTAGTGGCTATTAAAACTGCTCGAAGTATTTTGGGCAGTTTCCGTTAACGTCTTGTGCAATTGTTCCAGACCGATTGGCCTATTAAGATAACTCTCCCTACCGGCCCATCTACACCTGACAACTACTGATTGTATTAGGTTTATAGACTGCTAGGAGCGCTTTGTAAAACTCTCCAACATCAAGGCCTTCGGTCATCGGAGCTCTCTCAGTCTGATAGCCCTAGTTGTCCTCGCGTGATTACTTTCCTGCTTGGATAGAACTACAGCTTCTCGACTCCTGACAACAATCATCATACTTCGAAGAGGTGATTCGTCGCCGCATTACATATTCTACTAGGGTTAGATGCTGGTAGTCACGTACGCAATAAATTGCATTCGCCGAGTTTTGGTTAGACAATATACAAGGGCATATTAGCGAAAGCGTTCCACTGTTGGTATACCAAACAACCTAAATAGAGTACGTTATAGAATGCGCACCCTGACTCCTAACCAATTGACATAGAAAGTGCTCAAATTTAGACGCTAAAACATACCAACTTGCTATAATTTCTCGTCCGCCCTACGTCCATAATTCCAAAAGTTTTATGTAGGATAAGTGCCTCATAATGAGTCCTGACGCCACAACTCTATGAATCTCTGCGACTATACTTAGTGCAGCGGACTACAAGCCTCATCGCCCGATTTGAACATATCTAATGAGAATGTGTTTCTTAATGTAGACAAGGGTAAAGTTATATACTATGAAGATATGGCTAGGCCAACTCAAATGACAGAAGTTTTGCCTCGGTACCCGCCGTTCTTCTATGCGCGTTATACTCGCAGACTTGTTAAAGATTGGCAGACGCGGCTGATAATAGATATTTACTAGTAAAAGTCAGTATTATCTGCGCAAACACGCGGGACGTATATAAAGTCGTCGCCAGGGATTAGTAATCCAAAGCCGCTTTTATAACATATTGTTGGTAGAGACGAGATTCTTCGTTGGCGCGCAGTTTCCGCCGGCAAAGAGAGGGGCCACGCGATTAGAAAGTGAGACTAAAATCAGTTGTATATTATCCGTAACAGACGGGGCAAATGAACCTCTTGATTATGCGCTGGACCATGTCATAAGTGTGTGCAATCTTAAACATTCCCATTTTTCCGCCATTTCCTCTCCTTTTCCTCATCACTTACCAACACCACATCCCCGCGCTTCCCCCTTTTTCTCCTGTGTCAGAGCCATTCTTTACTTCCTCGGCTCCTTTTCCACGTCCCTCCCCTTTCCCGCAGCTCTATCTGTCCTTTTCCCAATGAACACCTCTCGACCCCTAGTACCTGTCCTTCGCAGCCCTCCGTGCCGCTTATCCAGAGTCCCCCGTGCTCTCTCCGCGTGTAACACTTGCATCTGGCCCAGTAATAGTGATCCGCGCTTGCGTACCGGTTGACCGCTCGTCCGTGTAGCGATATCTAATATTCGAATAAGGCAGCCAGCCAGGAAAAGTTGTCCGCATCTCTCTGAGATGAATTGATAGAAATGTTAGCACGGCGGGGACACAAGATTTGTAGGTGATAAGTGATTTTAGAACAATTTTGTTCGCTGACGGCTGGATGAACCCTGTTCAGCCTTCAGTTCACTGTCCTCGTTTATAACTAACAAACATTTAACAATGCTCACTTAACACTTGGATGTACGAGTAAGTCTCATGTAAATGTGCGCCTTGGTGATGACAGTCTCATACAAATTGTGCACCTTAGAAAATAAGAATTAACTCTGTAATACAGAATTACATAATTTTTCTAATTCTGAGTCAATACTCTTCACAATATGATATCTTTGCGAACACTCATCTTGCCATCATATAATTAATTATAATTACTTGACGTTAAGTTACAGTAAATTTAAGAGATGCTGCTAAAACCAAAGGACAATTCCCAGCAATGGATTTATTCATTGTACATAGTTAATCATCCGGCTATCACGCACCCTCGACTTCACCGCATCGAAGTGTGACTTATAGCATAAGAGCCTTCACCTATAAACAATGACTGCCAGTTCGAGAGAACAAAGACTCGTATAGCTGGCAAAGCTCAGAGGCAACGGTCCTTCATGCGTCCCGCACGCAGAGCCACCGACAACATGCTTACAGCATGCTCAACAACGCGTTCATGTGTGGAACGCGTGGATAACCATTACCAGGGTATACGGAACCTACCTTTATAGCCAGGACTGAGATCCACTCGGCAAAATACGATCGTGAGTTGGCTAATACGCGCGAAACGGATTATACCTCCATTAAACAAAATGCTATCATTATTGTCTGATCAGACTGAGGGCTATACCAACAATTACACCATACCTCACTCGTAATTACAGTCTCAGAAAGCCGGAATTACCTTCAGTGACTGCTAAACTATATCTCTCCAGTGCCCAGAAAATCCACACTTAAATTCGAGAAGTGTGTCTTGACAGTGACGCTCACCCTCTGCCGACCATACTCGCAGTACACAATAAGACTCGCCCCCCATATGAATCCTCCGTGTGTAGCACCTTCTATTATTTAAAACTCGTTAAATAATGAATTTCACTATATAAACCGATATTTATCAAATTATGAGTAGAGTGAGTTTTATTCTCGCCAAGCGTACAACGCTTTCCACGCGTGGGTGATCTGATTAGGTTCACTCCGGACCTGCTCACGCCTACATGCCGTGCGTTACAGTTGTTTCCCTAAGCTCTTTATTTCAAATTGGCAAGGCTAGACCCTTTTAGCGTGAGGGCTCTCTGTTAGACCTGTCAAACCACTGATGTATGCAAGAAAAAGCCATAATATAAATGTGTGACCGGATAATTATTAGCACAGCGGTACTTTACATGCAGACCATGGGCCTCAGGTATGCACACTCAAAATAATAGTAATATACTATCCGCCTATCCTATGCGTATAGGAAAATTAAACTGAATTTATAACCGACGAATATAATGTTTATATTACACGTTCATTTTTTTAAGTTGAGCTATATTGCTATCTTATGTGCTGCAACCACAGATTAGACGAAAGAAATATGTATATTAAGATCGCGCTTATTTGTAATAAACGAAAAAAATCTTTCATAATGCGGCCCCACTAGACGCCGGGAAAAATTGTCCCCGTGTGTACACTGTGACATGACTAAAGCCACGAGCGCGATGTTGGAATGATATACAAATCAATGCCAATGGCTGCTTACAATGCGAACGGGAAGCGGCCCTCTGCGACTTTATCCAGTGTGCCGTGATTTTTTAATTGTGACCTTAGGATCGATCTGACCGGTGTGTACGTATCTTCCACTATATAGACTGGCAACGTCAAATATTTGCCATGCGGTTTCCTATATTCGTCTGCTGTGGTGATGCCTGTCTACGCACATCTCGCGCAGAGTTATCATGGAGCCGGTGTACAGCATCTGCGACTACTATTCCTGTACTATTCCTGAACTACTGTTCCTTCAACACAGCGTAATAGGGAAGACATAGATAGCATTACGGCGGGAGGTCGTCACTATAGCTTCCCATATATGTACCCTATATAGGGGAGGATAAGTTCTGGTGAGACGATGGCGGAGGAGGAGGAGCGACTGCAACAGGATGGAGAGACGCAGCCCTACCAGCCGACCGTGACGGTTCTCGAGCCTGACGTCAGTTCTAGAGGTTCGCATCGATGGACATCGGGAGTCAAACGAGTAGGCCTTATTATTGCTACGTGTTGTTTACATGTGATCCGATACGCTCTACGGATATGCAGATGTAAGGATATAGATTTTTGACATGTCATTGTGCGTGGGATGTGCTGGGGTAAACAATCCGAATGCTTGAGGAAGCCAATATTATCAAGGATAGAAGACACTCTGATATTGAACACCGCCTTGTCTCAAAGACAGCGATCTGCTCGAATTCTCTAATAAAGTTTTACTTGTTGCACGTGCATTTTTATGTATAATTCTGTCAATATTTCTCGGTCAAAATATATGAGAGATAATATTTATGCCAACATATAGGAGTGTTTCATGTTTATAAACATTGACGTCATATGCGCACTTGCGCAGTTTAACGGTTGGCAGCAAGCAGATGCGTGATATTGTTCGATACAAGCACACGCACGCCCGCACGCACGTGTACGTACACACGCACGCACGCACGCACGTGTACATGCACACGCACGCACACACTTATGCACGCACGTGTACGTGCACACGCACGCAGGCACGCACGCATGCACGCACGTTTACGTGCACACGCACACACGCACGCACGCACGCACGCACGCACGCACGCACGCACGTCTACGTGCACATGCATACACGCACGCAGGCACGTGTACCTGCACACACACGCACGCACGCACACATGCACACACGTGTACCTGCACACGCACACACGCACGCACGAACGTGTACCTGCACACGCGCGCACACACGCACGCACGTGTACGTGCACACGCACGCAGGCATGCATGCACGTACGTGTACGTGCACACGCACGCATGCACGTACGTGTAGGTACATACGCACGCACGCACGCACGTGTACGTGCAAACGCACGCATTCACGCATGCACGTGTACGTGCACACGCACGCACGCACGCACACATGCACGCATGTGTGCGTGCATATGCAGGTACGCACGCGCGCACGTGTACATCCAAACATTTTTGATAATGGTGGTGGCGGCCATCTTGAAAAATCCTAAACCGGAAGTCGTAGGTCGGGCACATACCTGCAGAATGATTTTGTATTACTTAAGGAGCATTTGTACCAATTTTGGTGCTTTGGACCAGCGTGTATCGAAATCGTCAAAATTTGGGGCTAAGCCACTGGACTATCTCTCACTGCAAAAAGATGCAGGCCTGTGGGAGTGGTGGCGTGACCGTCGCCGAATCGATGATGCGAATTCCCAAACCCAGTACACTCAGAAAGATTGGCACGTTTGCCTCGAATGCGGAGTTCGTCACGACAGTAGCAACATACCGCGTAACAATAACATACTTAAATATTGCTTTCTTCTAAGAACGAAAGATGCCCCGTCAGAGTTCATCAAAGGTAAGTCCAGATGAGACGGGATACCAGAGAAGTGTTGCCGAAAGGAGGCTTGTAGTTGTATCTTGTATCTTGGCGTCCGGACCTCTCCTGTATTTCAGAAGGCACTGATTCTCTCTTTCGAATGTGCAGGGAAATCCTGTACTGTAGTCTGTAGATAAGGAAATTCTGTCTACAAGTTAGCATTAATTATTTTACTTTCTCTAATTGATAATGCCTTTCTAACATATTCTAGTGCTGGTTTTAACTTTTAGTATTATCGGGTCATCACTTTTCCAATCATCTAGGCCTACTCGTTCCCCTTTATTATACCGTACCCCATCATATACCTTACATGAATTAATATAAATGTTCCAAATATATTTTTTTCCTTTCATCACACAAATCACATATATCATTACTGTAGTTATTTTTAAAATAACTTTTTAAGTTTATCATGCAATTCTTCACCTAAACACAAAGCATGCATCAAAGTATGGATTTAATACGTAACATAGCTTTCGATATTTACCATTTTCATTTTTGTTTTCGCACCAGACCTCGTATCTCTCATAATTACTGTTTTTAAAATAGCCTCTTTTACATATTTTTCCCATTCTTTCTTATGTTGTGAACCGATAGTCATAAGTGACATGCTTATGTCATACTCCTTCAAGATTTCTAGAGCCTCATTTGCCCAATTACTTCCAATGTCTTTAGTTTGTTCTAAAAATACTCTTTTCATTAATCTGTCATTTTCTAACCTAATAATGTATTGCAATAACATTAAAGGCATAATAGGCCCATTGATTATACAAAGTTGACGAATGCTACAGTAACT
>NW_014577244.1:42817-52749 GCF_000485595.1 Priapulus caudatus
CGAGATTTGGATTAATATTTTACTGCCTCCTCCGCCGCCCTCTCCACCACTTCCCCTATCGGCTTCCTCTACCTCATCAGCTCGCCAATCTTGTGTTTGGAACGGCCAATGCGAAAAGGCGACATTTTTGCTACATTGTTGCTCTGCTACCAAGAATGTAATTGTTCAGAACCATGGCGGTCTAGGTCCAAGGAGGGAGGGGGGAAAAACAGGCGAGAGAGAGGTAAGGAGAGGTTCTCACCCGCAAAATTTATTATGATGGCGTTGCTGGGTTTGCTGGTATCCCAATCAAAGACCTATCAACACTTTACATAAATCAGAAAACCCTGACATATACATGTCTAGCGAAAATGGCAGCTGTCCGATATTTTTATATTATTCACCAGATTTAACTTCAAACACCGATTAGAATATTTCTTGATAGCCCAGAAAAACACTCGGCTATTTGAGATGAAATGAACATTAATGTGCCAGCTAGCCTACACCAGTTGTTGGGATTGATTGTCAGTTCAGATGCAACCATATTGAAAGCAAAATGTTATAGCACCATATATTACTGGTACTATAGACACGCGTATGTATAAGTAGCCCGAGCTACGCTTAGGATTAGTGTCTGTAGTTTAGGCATGAAGGATTAGGGTTGGGTATAGGACTAGCTATGGATCCAATCAGGCCTGATCACAGCCGAAAAGAAAATTCATTCGCCAGTCAAAAAATATAAATAAAGTGGCATTTTTTCGTCACTTTTTCTTGCGTTGTCCAGCCGACAATGTCTCAGAACTGGATTTAGGTTGTCCGCGCAAAGTATCGGTTGTCTCGGACAACCGGACAACGCTTAATTTCGAGCATCTGTACTACTACTAGTACACTACTATAAAAATTTAGAGAAAGACATGATACAAGATGCGTTAACACAGCTTTGCTGTTGATCCTGCGCCGCTGCGCGCGCGAACAAAGCGCTGTCCGCGGAACTATTCGCACGCGACGCGGGATGTTCAAGTATGAAGCGCTGTCTGCAGTGGAAAGCATGCGCCAAATTCGAGGCTTGGCGCACGTCCTCTCACAGGCGGTTCAGCGGATGGTCCTGTAGTTTTAGAAGATGACAATGATTATATGTACGATATTCTAGAAATTGGAGATCTATAAATCAATAAAAAACATTCGCTCAGTCATGCTTCGAGAGTAGCCATCAAGTTCCATTCTCGCTAACACACATTTGGCTACTTATACTAACTAACTTAACTACTCGTACTTCAACTAACATAATCTAACTGTTCCACGAACGTTTAACAGTCAGAGAGCCTGGTCGGTTAGCCCCAGGATTAGCATGAATCAAAAAGATTAGAATTTGAATATATGAACAAAACAAAAAATAATAGTTATATAAACTTGCCACTAAACAAAGAAAGGATCGAGGGGATAATCGGCAACCAAGTAATCAAAAAATTCACCATAATATCATACCGTAGGGGATTTTTAGGATATAGGAGGTTTAACGCGTATATATCCGGTCCGAACTGAAAATTAGGTTAAGGGGAAATTAATTATATGGAGCAAAAGAGCCAAAAATTGATGTGAAAACATACTATAGAAGCATAATCGAAGAGTTATGCGAATACAGCCAATTTTACCCTTTTTCGCTAAATAACAAGTGAAAGCAGTGGACTAACTTAAGCTAGAAGAAGTAAACATGTATGCTAGATATCCAAAATGATCCAAGAAATGGCGTCTGTGAGGATGTAAACATGGTTAGCTCCCGAAGCGAGTTTTTTTGCCCGAAATTTGACTGAATGGCGCCCATTCAGATTGACCTTGCGACACCAAGGAGCTAAATATAACAAGGAAGGAAGCGAATTGGCTGTGTGCTTTTCGCGCTCAAGAGACGCCATCTATTGGACCTGATAATTAGCTGAAAAACGGCTGTGCAGATCCATCCCCCCCAGAGACATTAGAACACTAATTACCTTGTTCCGGCGCAAATATGACAAATATGCCAAATAATGGCCCAGATATGGCGGAGCTTACCTCTGCCTTGTTAATATTTGAACTCCTTGCGAGCAGCGAGTAAAAATGGCAGAAATTTTTTCTCTTCGATGCAAAATGCCGATCCCCGGCATCTTCATTATTACGAAAAAGTCACGAGGCTGGCAAGTAGGTATTCAAGAGTCAGTTCACGGTCGTACCCCCCATTCATCGGCCATCAAGAAATATAGGCAGGGCTTATGTGCCTACAGATATGCGAAAACGTGAAAGAAAAGAACTTAGCACTGGTGCCGCAAAAGCAGCGTGTTGATATTCGTATTGTGGGGCCAAAGCTCGTATGAAACTCGTTCTAGCCCTAGCAGAATGCCCATATGAGTTCCTGAGAATCCGCATTCCCATGCTCTCATAGCTATGTACCTAAAAAGTTATAGTAGAGAGGCCGCGGCGGAGACTGTTGATGGGAAGACACAAAGTGGTCAATCCATCGTGACCTCGCCATCAATGGCCGCATCACGTCAGGGCGGATCCAGGGCCTAAAGCTAGACTATATTTTTCCAGATTTTAAGCGGCATCATCCCCCAAAAAGGGCAATATCCACCCGGCAAAGTGGGCGCCGTTAGGCAACGGGGAGCACATGGCGGGGGGTTTGGGGGGCGCTCCCCCAAGGAAATTTCAGAAATTTCAAGGTCCATGGCACAAAAATGGAGCGAGCCAGTTTCAGCACACATTTAGTCCAAGCAGGCAAAAAGGAACAAAAATCCCACCAGATAACCAAGGCTTAAAGCCGCACCAATTCTGCACCAAACGCTCAATTTCTCCAGTACCTAAGACTAGCCAAATACTTTGTGCATGCATTCCAATCAACTACCTTAAGACAAAATAAACTCTAGTTGCTCCATTTCACCTGCGCGTTTGCTTAAAACCCAACTAAACAGAGGTGAGAGAAACTTCCATTCTTGCGCTAACGCCGGCTTTGGTTTGCAAACATTTGTTTATTAGCTTTGAAGTGGTTAGGGTGACATGCTCACAAATGTTTTATCTTTGCTACAGACACCGCCGTACCGCAAGCACCGCTGCTCCGCATGCATGCGCGGTTGCCTTGGGGGGAATAATCCTGTCCAGACAAGAATCGGAGAATTTGAAACAACATGTGGAGTGTATCTTCAAATAACCTTTTTATAAGAACAGAACGCGCAAGTGAAATGGGGAGCAACTAGAGTTTATTTTGTCATAATAGGTAAGTGTGATTATGCATCGACACGGTATTTGCTAAGTCTAGGTACTCTGGAGAGAATTAGCATTCTGGATGCGCATTGTCGGCTTTAATAGTACCGAGTTATTACTAAATGCAGCGTACGACCTAAAAATGTCAGCTGAAAATGATGATAAACTTAACTAATGCAAGGAGTAAGTGTTCCTAACAGATTGAATTGAAATGACTATATAAGGCAAATTTACAAAAGAGGCACCTTAGAGAATACTAGGAGGCCATCTTCCTTAACAGATATTATGAGTAAATATAGTAGAAAAATGGGATTTGTAATAGAAAACGAAAAATGTAAATCCACACACACCACCACCGCACCAACCAGATGCACGAAAGAGCCAGTTGTGGTGGAAAAAACGGTTATAGCACCACAGAGCAACTACAGGACCAATCTATTTGTTGTTTATAGCAATAATAGATAAAAGTAGGAGTCTGAAGAAAAACATACTCCTGTTCTTTGGAGATATTCAAAAACTGTTTTGATAAATTATGGCAAATGGATTGTAATGAATTGACGCGTGGTTTAAAAGGATTAAAAGTGACCGTTGGTTGGAAATAATATAAAGCAGTTTAAAACAACCTGTAGGACTAGTCTGAAACGTTTGAAATTGTATGAAATAGTGTGTCCAAGGGCCGTGTTAGACCAATCTATGTCTGTATCACTTTAGAGCCAATGTAACATAATTAGGGTCACACCGGTCTATAGTATAAAACTCGAATAGAAATCACATTCCTCTTTTGTATTAATATGACTGTGATGAATATCCTGGGAATGTGAAATTTGGGAAGACCAATGACAAAAATGCTAGCATGTACTGGAGGAGCTGCTGAAGAAAATACTAATAAATAACAATTGTAATATGAAGACAATATATAGTTGGCAAATAAAAATTTTGGAGGAGCCCAAAATAGCAAAGAAAAACAGATTTTTTCTCGGGAGATCAATAATAAAAAGATGTAGTAAATATACATGTAGCTTTAGGCGCAAAGATGATTAAAGGGATCATGTAGTCCTCTAGGATTTTACTGGCATACAACTGTAACTATACTGGTATAACAAATCGTCTATACGACATGTATTTGTCACCCAGATACTTAATTATTATTTATCATCATCAAACGCTAACGAAATTTGAACGGCGGCCATGACACCAGCGACCGGTGCTGCCACCCTGAAAAAATTGGCGTATTTCATTTTTTATTGCAGTAAATGACCGAGGGCTAATTCACAAAAGTGCAATTATAGTTTATACCTAAATGCTATTTAACCGAAACGCATATTCATTTAGGGCATAATTTATCCAATATTATAACTGAAACTAATATGTCGTCTTTATCAAGATATTACAATCCTTTTCCTTTTTAAATGAATACAATAAGAAATAACGCTCGTGTCTGTAGGCCCTTGCTGGAAAGTGGTTTTCCGCGCCACTTTCTCAGATCGTGGCGCCTTTGAGTGGCCGCCACGTCGTTGTAGATCAAACTGTAGTCGTTAGTTTTAAACATTTAAATAAATATTTCTAGATGTTGATTGAACCACTGAAACTTTTATGTAAGGCGCCAAAATTATATACTCTAAATTAGGCTGAAAATTTTAACCCTAGAACCTAGAGGCTACTGTTCCTTTTAAGTGAAAAAGGAGGATATAAAGATTAATGATAAAACCAAAGAAGCAGAATTAAAGGGTCGATTGCTGATGAGTGAAGTTATATCTCCTGGCTTAAATGACAAAATTTTGGAAAGTGCTGTGGGCGATGGAAGCAGCTGTTAAACTTACGAAGCACTGGTAAGTGCCGGCACTACTAAATAATAGCAAAACTGGACTAAATCTGACTAAAGGAAAAGAAAAACAAAATGGTAATGATGTTCAAAATGAATGTTTTAAGAAGGATACCTCGAAGCGCACAGCAAGACAGCAACTAGAGGCACTAAAGAAAAAAAAAAATAGAATAAAAGGTGAAATAATAGGCCCTGAAATTGAAAGACATGTGGGTAACCCGTTCATTAGCACCCAGGTTTTATTTACTTGGCCTCAATACCGAGAATACACCCAGAAGAATACATTCTAACTACCAATAAAATATAGAATATGTATATAAAGTTAACAGGCACTAATAAGGCCCCATCGATTATGGTCAATTTATACGAACATGCTAGAGTAAGCTGCACCTGTGTGCTAACTTAAGTAATGTAGCATTCCTTATTATGCCAAAACGCGTATTAGTTTGTCCAATATCACTGCTGGTTACTAAGAAAGTCTAATTGAAATCCGCAGCTCCCACGAAATCATTGAATGACTTGTTTACCAGTTTCGAAACGCGCATACTTCGAAACGGGTGTGATAGCAGATTTATAGTACCAACCGACATTTCGGCGACGCAATCAAAAAACACACGCAGCTGCAATGCATTTTCGCTCGAGCCGACCAACTGCGCTAGCGAGTAGTACAGTGACCGTAACTGTATAGCGTAACAGTAGCTCTGATTGTAAATAACGTGGAATCCACGTACGAATCACGGCGCGTCGTGATAATGAATTAGGCTTGTGTTGGGGCCATAGCGCTTAATGGGAGGGATTGCGGACTAACCACGGCCACATCGATCTAAACATGAAGCAGACGGCACTACAGCGTATTTACGCATATTGGTCCCAACACGAATCACGCTAACTGTGTCTGAAATTAAGACATGGGTAACCCGTTCATGTAGCACCCAGCGGTTTATTACTTGTGCTCAAATACCGAGATACACCCAGAGATTCATTCACTAGCTCCATTACGTCGGTGATATAACACTCCGGACAAACAATTCTCTGCTAAACACCCGTAGCAACATGTGACGTTGCCTAACCGAATTCGAGGCTATTTTGCTTTGGCAAGCCATTAGCGTTGGCAGCCAGATTACCAGATTTATCGGATTACTCTAATTAGACATTTTGTTAGTAATTAGCAGTGAATATTGGACAAACTAAATACGGCGTTTGACTAAAAGGTAATTACTTAACTAATCAGAAAGGTGCCTTTTGTGTTTACAAAATTGAGTTTTGTGGAATCGGTTCGACAGAATTGAGCCCTGTCCTGCATGGCGCCCCGTAGATACTCCCATCTATATTAAATAATAGTGAAACCTCGACAAACCTAACAAAAAAGAAAATACAATTATTGGAAGGCTTTCAAAATGATTGCTTAAGGAGAATACTAGGTGCACATAGTAAAACCCCACTAATCGTTCTAAGTAGTTGAGCTAGGTATAATACCAATTCTTGACAAAATCTATTATAAAAGATTAATGTTATTACAATACATAATAAATTTAGAGCAAGAACGTTTAATGAGAAGAGTGTTGTTACAGCAATTAAAATATGGGGGAAAAAATTGGGCAAATGAAATCATAGACAAAATTGAAGAATATAAATTAAATATGTCATTCTTATCTATTTGCGCCTTATCAAAAATGAGATGGAAAAAGATGGTAAAAGAGGTCATTCTAAAAAACGTGATAGAAAGGGACGAAGGGAAAGGAGCAACAAAAACAAAATTGAAAATGATTAATATTAATAATTATGGATTAAAGAATTATATGACGTCAATGTCCTATGAGGATTCTTATTTTGTGTTTAAATGCAAGACATGCATGATAGATTTAAATGCTTACTTTAAAAATAAGTACACTAATGACGGGTGTGACTTGTGTAGTGGGGGAGAAAAAGAAGACTTGTTACATCTATATAATGGCCTTGAATATGTACGGGGCGCCATGCAGGACAGGGCTCAATTTTGTCTAACAAAACTCAATTCTGTCTCACCAAACTCACTTTTGTGCACACAACTCAATTCTGTCTCACAAAAGTCAATTCTATGAACACAAAACTCAATCCTGTCCCACAAAACTCAATTTTGTGAACACAAAAATTTAGTTTTGTGGAACCGGATTGACAGAATTGAGTTTTGTGTTCACAAAATTGAGTTTTGTGGTACAGGATTGACAGAGTTGAGTTTTGTGTTCACAAAATTGAGTTTTGTGGGACAGGATTGACAGAATTGAGTTTTGTGTTCACAAAACTCATTTTTGTCAAGTTTATAGGTACAAAAATGCCTGTCCTGCATGGCGCCCCGTAATACGGGGATATAAATAAAGGGGAGTCCATTGCATCCGACCACGTGAGGAAATTACTAAAATATAGGGATCAAAGAATAAGATTAACAGAATTAATAAATGCTGGAGGTACATATTAATGAAAATGATGAGATGAAAGTTTACATTCCCAGAATATCCTCGCACCTTCACCAGAAGTGATGCCTTGTGAAATACAAGAGGGGGCAATATACGATACCATACGATACGATCCGATACGATAGGTCAGTGCTGAGGGTCAGAGCATGCTCTGGCAGCTTAGCTGGTTATATCAGTGATCAGCCGGAGTACGCGTCTATGGTTTTGTAGTAACCTCCACAGCATATACCTCGTAACCCGTAACATACTTATGGTAGTAAGTACTGAGTACTCAAAGTGGTCTACTTAAATATTGCTTTTCTTCTAAGAAAGAAAGATGCCCCGCCAGAGTTCATCAAAGGTAAGTCTAGAAACTGTTAATATCATATCTGGTGTGTAAAACTAAAACTTAAAAGGTCATTTTGTCTTGTGAAAAAGGTTGTATCTTGTATCTTGTATTTCACAAGGCACAGATTCTCTTGGAATGGGCAGGGAAATCCTGTAGATAAGGAAATTCTGTCTACAAGTTAGCATTAATTAATTTACTTTCTCTAATTGATAATGCCTTTCTAACATATTATAGTGCTGGTTTTAGTATTTTTGGGTCATCACTTTTCCAATAGGACCCCATAACTGTAGCACACACACACACACACGCGCGCGCCGGCGGCACACAGCACGGCACGCACTAGCACGCACTTGGCAGCTGCACGCCGCACGTCTGGATCAGCAGCGCACTGGTTGTGAGTGCTTGTTTGTTGTGTTTGTTGGGTTTTGTATGTGTGTCTGTTCGTTGGGTTTTGGTTATTTTGTCAGGTTTTAGGTTTGATTTTGTTTTTGTGTAGGCTAGTTGTCACGGGGCTGTTGGGGTGCCACTGGGTGCAAACGTATGCACGCACGTCACGCATAGTAATAGAGCTATTGAGTTAGATTACAATGCATGTAAGCAACGTTGTTTACCGAATCCAGCCACACAGAATGGGTTTGATTGTGTTTGTGGCTGAATGGCAGCACGGTCGCGATTAACATTCAACAGGTGAGAAATTGTGTATCCGTCAATGTTTATTGTTCACACTTCATACGTGAGATGATTATATTTACCTATGTTGAGGCACCAGTATTTCTGTAATTTTGTCAGAAACAGTGGGCATTTTCTATTCGATTAGTGGAAGCTGTATTCGACAGTTTGCGTAAGTCGCACGATGGAGGTAAAATATGGTAAACTTAGCTCGTAAGCTTTCGTGTTCTGCCAAAAGTATGGACTATTAAATATTACTTAATATTACTTATTTATTCATAGTCTCGGGTCTTGGGAACTCAATTACAATAATTAGCGGCCATAGTTTGCCTGTAGTCGATAAATTACTAGTGCTTTGATGCTTTATCGTAAATTGAAATTCAGATTCACGTGCTGCATCATTTTTCTGGCTCTTGATAGGAAAATCCGCATGCCTTCCGATTGATGAACATGCGCGCCATTGTATCATGATTTTTGCGAACGCCGAGTTGGTGCGTAACGCCCCTAGTCGCATAACCTGAAGTATTTTGGACCAGGTATTTCCTTGGCTACCAGTGCCACTACCACTACCAGGCACTATATAATTAGTAATAGTGCCCAGATGAGACGGGATACTAGAGAAGCGTTTCGAAAGGAGGTTTGATCCAAGCGCTATAGAAAGCGCAGATCTTGCCGCAGTTCCGCGGCAAAGGCGCACTGCACCGCGGGAAACGTCCTAACGATTCAAGTAATGGCAGCGCTGGCAGCTGATGGTTATCCGTGCCCAGAAATGCATAGGCCGGCGCACGAATGCTCCATAGCTGTCTCAGCGCGATACACTCCGTGAATTTTAGCCGGGAAATAACAATGAAACACTCAAGGGCTGCATTTGGAGCTGCCTGCTCTTTGCAAGTTCAATGAAAATAAATTCCTATACACAATAGTGTCAACACCATCATACTTCTTACACTGTGTTTGTATAATTTTTAATTATGAATTGTATTTATATCTCAAGGGGCGTCGATGTAACGACGCAGCTGGCAGCGGAATACATAAGCTGGTTTTAATAAATAAAGATATGCGGGAAATAATACGGCCCTGATAGTCATCGTAAATAGAAAATGTTCACCTATATACAAACAATTGACGACGTAATAATCACATATAATTGTAACACAGACCAACCCCCCACCGAACCCTAGCCGACGTCGCCATCAAAACTATATGCCATAGCCGTAGATCCTAGCCGTTCAGCTAGTCTGTTGAACGTTAAATTGATTACCCAGGAATACAATGAAACAGCTGAGCTTGCATTGAGGCTGCTCTCTTTGCCAAGTTCAGTGAAGATATCAATGAAAAGTGTCACACCGAGTCTGACTTCTACCACCTGTGATATATCAAGAGTTTTTGAATAATAATTGTATTTTATTATGCGTGCATCGAGCTTCATATAACAGCGCCAGCTGCAGCAAGC
>NW_014577244.1:52774-61166 GCF_000485595.1 Priapulus caudatus
CAAAATCCGCAATCAAGATTTCACTATTGATCCGCGGCTGCCATCGCGCAGATTTCGCGCTACAGTTTTCCCCTACATAAAGAAGAACTCGTTCCTGAATGAAGTTTGTATATCACTAGGAAAGTGTAAGCCGACACGCTGCAAACAAATGAAGGGAACTAGTCATCAGGCCTGGTACGTAACGATAACTTCAGAGTTCTCTCTCCTGTTAATATAACTTTTAAGAGACAAAGTCCCATAATGTAGCAGGGCGCAGCAGCGCCATTTGTTGCAGATGAGCACTTTTGAGACGGCATTTGCAGCGAAATTGTCGGCAATAAATAGGTGAATAGAGAGTATAGAACATTAAGACTAAGAGTTAAAAAGAGCTGCAGTACTTGGTAGTAAATAGATTTCGTATTTATTTTAGCATTATATTTTATTAGCTTAGTACTATTAGCCCGCGTATAACAGGTTGCCGCAGGCCTGTTATTGCCGCTATTGTATGGAGCTATAGGCCGCCCGATATATTTTATTTGAAACGCTCCGAAGTGCCTGTGTTGCCAGATGGAGCATTTGGACGGCATTTACAAGAAGAATTTGTCGGGCAAGTAGAATAGCGTGAAGAGAGTAGGAACATTAAGACTTTGCGTGAGGAGTGGAAATAGATTTTCGATATTTAATTTAGCCATTTACTATTTTATTGAAACGCTCCAAGTGCCCCCGCGGCCCCGGTTGTCTGTGAGTAGGCCAAGCAACCTTTTTTGGATGATGTCCACTTATTGTCAACTTATAGACTGTACTTGCTTCGAAACATAAGAAAGAATGTCGAAAAAATATTGTTGAACGTCGAGACTATTTAAAAAACAGTAATTATGAGAGATACAATGAGTCTGTGAGAAAACAAAATGAAAATGATAAAATCCGAAAGCTATGCTATTAAAGCCATAATATTGACAAACTGTCATTTCGATGATGCAGTGCCTTGTGTTTAGGTGATAAGACCGTGATAATGATTTACCTAACTTAAACAGTTATTTTAAATAACAACTACCAGTACACGATATATGTGAATTTGTCGTGACGAAAAGAAAAAAGAAATTTGGAAACATTTGATCACTCGCTGTCAAGATATATAGAGGGTATAATAAAGCCAGCGGAACGGGCTAGAAGATTGCCATTGTCCTTTTAGTTATATTAACGGAGAGAGAGAACTCTGACAGTTATCGTTATACTGTATTGACATTAGTTCCCTTTCATTTGTTGCACCGTGTCGCTTACATAAAGAAGAACTCGTTTCCTGAATGAAGTTTTATATCACTAGAAAATGTAAGCGACACGCTGAAACAAATGAAAGGGAACTAATGTCAATACAGTATAACGATAACTGTCAGAGTTCTCTCTCTCCGTTCATATAACTAAAGGGACAATGTTTCATAACTGTACAGCCCCCATGTCTGCTGCTGCACACTGACACATAAATATATATACATATATCAAGAGTAGATAGTACTAGTAATGGGAGATTTCCTATTATGTACTCTTGACATATATGCTATATATTTATGTGTCAGTGTGCAGTGGCAGCCATGGATGTATATATATTTATGTGTCCGTGTGCAGCAGCAGCCAGCGTTTGTTGCAGATGAGCATTTGGACGGCATTTGCAGAATTGTCGGCAATAATAGGTGAAAGAGAGTATAGAAACATTAAGACTTTGGTAGTAAATAGATTTCGTATTTATTTAGCATTATATTTTATCGAAACGCTCCAAGTGCCTGTGATCTGCAACACACTGTCACACGCTGGCCGCCGCACGCTAGCTGCTGCACACTGACACATAATATTAAATATATATACATAGACATATACTCAGTGATCCGAAGCTAGGAGAATTGGGCTAGTTCGAATATACAGCTCTAACAAAAATTGCTTGACATTTCTAAACAAATGTAGAATACTTTGGATCACGTAGTACACTGTTTACTTGAGAAATAACCGAAAATTAAAAACTGCCGGGCATTTACGAAATCAAAGACCGTGCCCGGCTGCCGGGCATATAGCCACTTAGATATATTTATGTGTCAGCGTGCAGCAGCTAGCATGCGGTCAGTCCTCGCCAAAAGCGGCGGACCGTCGGACAAAACCGGTGTTTTTTGCACGGGTCCGACAAGAAATTTGGCTTTACCAGACCGTGTGTAAGGCAACATTACATCAACTAATTACGCAGAGGCTACAGGTACGCCGGTACCACACACTATGCCTAACTCTAATATCCCTGCCTATGGCTATCTTATATACGCGTTTACCAAATTAATCTATGGTGTGGGAAAGCGATAGGAAGAGATTAGCTGTTATATGATAAAAGATAAGAAAATGATGACATGCAACGTGTGTGTGTGAACTATCATGGGAAGTTTATATTACTATCACTGATTATACCTGGATCACACAACTGGACAAGGCCAAAGGCCTAGAAATAGGTGAAACCTACATTAATGACAAAGCTGGCAAGCAATGCATTGCTGATTGTACGACGAAATGATGAAAAAATAAACGATGCTAGATTTTTTAGCTTTATCATGGACGGGTCAACAGACATAGCTGGTGATGAGCAGGAAACATATATGTTAGATATGTCCACAAACTTGTAACAAAGGAAAAGCAACAGAGATGTGAATGTGTTTTAATGTTTCAATATTTTTTTGGTCCAGTAACATATCATTCGGTCTGGTAAAAATCTATTTTTTACTGGACCGAATGTCCAGTAAAGAATTTTGTCTTTTGGCGAGGACTGTGCGGTGTACTTGTGTGTTGCAGATGAGCATTTGACCGGCATTTACAGGTGATTATAGGCGAAATAGAGTAGAGAAACGTTAAGACTTTGGTAGTAAATACATTTCGTGTTTATTTACCTTTTTTATTTTTATTGAGACGTTCCAAGTGCCTGTGGCCCTACTCGGCTACTGATGCGGGATCCGTTTTCCCCTGTAAAGTACGGTTAGTGAGTTAGTATCGCATATATCAGTCTCAGAGTCGCTTTTGGACCTCTTTTCTCTCAACTCGTCGTTTCTGTTCTTAAAACTAAAAGCAGGTACAGCCATTCATGAGAAAAACTAGGAAGCAAAATTAAAGGCATGTACTTATTAAAGATCTACAGAAGGTACCAGTGACTCTAGCATTCGTCAACATTGCATAATCAATGGGCCTAATAAATTAGTATGCCTTTAACACTTATACTACTAGGCTACTACTACTAATTAGCGACGCAGTGAACAACTGCTCATCATATTCGTGCACGTATAACGTACGCATGTTATGTGATTTAACGTAATATTTCTTTTAATAATAGAAAAAAACATTACAAAAAAGCGATCAGTACTGTAGTAGCCCAAAATCTAAAACCTGAATAAATTCGTCATTTAATATCCAATGACATTGTTTGATGCTCAGTACTTTGCCTTCATTGATTGGATGCTGCTATCTCAGACGTATCATCGATAACATCACATAAAGTGAATGTTCGCGTGTCTGTTAATGACATTTGACTGGCAAGTTACTAAAATAAGTATGTTAGTGTGGGTCCAGCCCCCGTCCAGCCCTTGGGTCAAAGATCCACGACAGGCAAAAAAGAAGATAGGCAAAGGTGTGTCCTAGATTGGGTGCTTAGCCCGTTTATTACTCCAACCAAGTACAAGTATTAGAAGGAACAAATAAAACAAACCCTGCAATACAAGCACAAGAAAGTAATAAATACGTGGTTGAATACACAGCAATCTCGTTATTACATAAAATCTGCATCAATAGTGTAGCTACACAATCCAACATAGCTTCAAAACAAAATATTTCATTGTACAATTCATACCGAAGTCTCCGCTAATCCCGTGACACCCGGACAGACCTCCACTCGATTAGTACACTGTACACTGGTACCTTAATACGATAAATCAGTAAAACATGCTCACCACTCTTGAAGAATAATAAACCTCTACGGATGTAAATTAAAGTGGATAAACCTCGTGGTGAAAAAGCCTAATATAAATTAAAGTGGATAACAAAAAGCCTACATACATCTACGGTGAGCATGCAAACATCACTTTATATTCTTATTGAGCCAGAAATGTGCTCCAAGGGCAGGGTTCGACACTAACGCTAGTCCGTTAGTCCGAGACTAGTAAAAAATCAGAAGGACTAGTAGATTCCCATAGCAGTTAGTCCGGCGGGACTAGTTATATTTCCCCGTCCCTCACCGTCCCAATTTCCCATCGATTTTACCGGCGGCAGCGTCTCTCATCCAAGATCATTTTTCAGGGTGGCAGCACGGTCGCGGGTGTCATGGCGCCGTTCAAATTTCGTAGCGTTGATGTGTAAATAATTAATTAAGTATCTGGTGACAAATACATGTGCGTATAGACGATTTGTTATACAGTAAGTACAGTTGTATGCAGTAAAATCCTAGAGGCTACTGTCCCTTTAATATCTCGCCTAAGTACATGTATATTTACTACATCTTTTTATTATTTGATCTCCGAGAAAAATCTGTTTTTCTTTGCTATTTGGGCCTCCAAATTTTATTTCCAATATATTTGTCTTCTTCATATTAAATTGTAGTAATTTTTCTTCAGCCAGCCTAGTACATGCTTGAGCCATTTTTGTCATGGTCTCCCAATTTCCAATTCCCAGGATATCATCCATATATACAAAAGAGGTGTGATTTCTATCGAGTTTTCATACATATAGACCGGTGTACCCTAATTATGTACTTAGTCTAAAGTGATACAACATAAGATTGGGTCTAACACGGTCCCTTGACACACTATTTCATCAATTTCAAACGTTTCAGATAGTCCTACAGGTGTTTTAACTGCTTTATATTATTTCCCAACAAGGTCCTTTTAATCCTTTAAACCACAGGTCAATCATTTAGCCATAATTTATCAAAACATTTTTGAATATCTCCAAAGAACAAGAGTATGTTTTTCTTCAGATTCCTACTTTTATCTATTATTGCTATAACAACAAATAGATGGTCTGTGCTCTGTGGTGCTATAACCTTTTTTCCCACCACACTGGTTCGTGCATCTGGTGGTGGTGGTGGTGGTGTGGATTACATTCTGTTTTCTATACCAAATCCATTTTTCTACTATTTTACCCATAATATCTGTTAAGAAGATGCCTCTAGTATTCTTAAGGTCCTCCTTTGTAAATTGCCTTTATAGTCATTTCATTCCACTCTGTAGGAACACTTCTCCTTTGCATTAGTAAGTTTATCATCATTTTCAGTGACATTTTTAGGTCGTCACCTGCATTTATTAATAACTCGTACATTAAAGCTGCACAATGCGCATCCAAATGCTAATTTCTCCAGTACTAGACTAGCAAATACTTCGTGTCATGCATAATCACACTACCTTATGACAAAATAAACTCTAGTTAACCATACTATCTTCCGAGGAGAATAAAAAATACAAGAAATCATTATCTTTTTTATGTGTATCGAACTACTGGGACTGTAACCTGAATTTGGTTATCGACAATCTGTGACACTGTGTTAGAGACCTTGACTGTTAGGAGTCTATAGACCATAGTAGGACCATAGTAGGACCATAGGAGTCTATGGAGCAAAATAGGAGATGGGGACATAGATCCACGGTATGTTGCTAGGGAGATTGGGAATGAGAAGGAGATGGGACAGGAGGTGGGGGGCGAGGGGAGGAAGAAGACGGGGAAGAGGAGCATGGAGAGGTGGGGAGAGGGGAGGAAGGAAATCGAGGTGGAGGTTCTCTATAGGTAGGTGTTATTGGGAGTAATAGAAGTGTAATGGGAATAGTGCAAATATGATGTGGAGTCGTGATGCTTGTGCAGTATGGAGGTAAGGGGGCAGCCGGGGTAGACCGAATATTGCAAAGGGTTAGGGTTAGAGTTAGGGTTAGGGTTAGGGGGTGGGTTAGGGTTAGGGTTAAGGTTAGGGTTAGGGTTAAGGTTAGGGTTATGGTTAGGGCATATATATGGTTTATAATGGCATTATATGATTTATAGTGGCATCGGTGGATGTGCGGGCATATTCACGTTCGAATACGGCATCAGTGGATGTCCGGATGCATAGCCTGGAAGCTAGGCGACCGGTTCCGGACGTATAGCCACTGCGTATTCGAATAAACCTTAAGGCTGTAACCGAGGTGAGTGTGGGTCAAGGACAGCAGGTGTGTTCGCTTTGGTAGCAGCTGATTCGCTGTAATTGTCACACCTTGCCTGCGTAATCGTATTGGACCCTAACACTTCCTTGTATTGTATTGTGTTGTGTATTGTATAGTATATTTTATTGTGTATAGTGTATTGTGTACATGTGTGGGTGTGCGCGCGTGCGTGTGTGTTTCTGTATGCGGATGATGCAATATAAGCCTACAATACGCAGGTGTTTACAGTTTACCCACATCGCACTGCGCGCACACTGCGGGTTATGTGCCTGTCACTTAAAAAAGTACCTTACTAACTTAGGTACCATCTAGGTATCTTACTTTAGGTGAAATGTTGAGACGATTGCCGACTCGCGGTCGATGATGTAAAAGCTTTGAACGTCTGGTAGAAAGGTTGATAGGACGCTAGAAAGTTTATCATCTATGACTTTTCATAGATAAAAAGCTATGACTTTTCGATAGTGTAAAAACGTTGAGTAGATATCGCGGCAGATAACCATGTGTGATAGCCGCACCTTACCATGACATCATGGTGCGAAATCTAACTGCTTTCGCTGGTGATGCAATACAACCCCACGCTGTCGTCAGGCCCGTTATTAACCCGTGAGTTGAATGCCCTTCATTCCTTTCATCACACATCTTCTAACTGATGGGTGCATCTCAGGCGATTGTTGCTGAAGGGTTGAGGTGCTGCTCTTAGAACACCTGCCGTCAGGTGAGCGCTGTCGCTCTGCGGCACTTGTTTGACTTTATTATGTCATCGGAAATGAACGTGGCTTCCGGTAATGAGGACATCCCGGCTATGTGCGACCATAGATGTATACAAACACATGTATTTGTGTATATCTATGGCGCGACTGCTTATTGCTTAATAAATATCTGCGTAATCGAACAGAATCTTGATGTAATAACGATCGAAAAACTGCTCATTGCGGAACAACCTGTCAAGTCGGAAAAACGTTGGAATTATAATTGATTGTGCTTGGTGTATATCGTTTGTACAGCCACAACTTTAGGCTTAGGCGGTTATGTTATATCGGGACAAATAAGCGTGTAGTTTGGTCGTCACACGGTCCTAATACGGAGTGATGACAGCGTAGTGTGTGTAATATGTGTGGCCGTAGATACGTGACATCTTGCAGGCATTCTCACTAATGTTGCTTACACATACGCGAGGATGTGCGCTAGACGCGTGGGCGTGCGCGTGTGTGCGTCATGTGCATGACATGCCGCACGAGGCTGAACGGAAGACGAGGGATAGGTGTATATCCCGATGCGGGACACTCCCAGGAAAAACGGGTACGTGGCTGCGCTATTTTTGGTCCTTAATAGACATCACCTAGTAATGGAGATCAAGAATGAGAGTCAAGAAATCAGTGTGTTTCATCTTATAAATATTTTTTTAAGTCAAGGAGTGTTATATAAAATTATTATTAACAAAGTTCCTCTGTTTGCCAATGGTAGGTAACCTACTCTCAATTTTCGAAGAGGTGATTTCGAAAAAAAACATTTTCATGTCAGAGCCGTTAATTTTTATAGAAAAAATGCTCTTTCTCGAATATGGATATTCATATTGTAGGCGTGTTGTTCCGTTGTAAACTACCGTTGTAAGAAGGTCTGTAGTAGATTGATAGAGATAAGGCAAGACAAGAGTAATGTTCACTGGTGTTTACTCAATCTCTAATACAATACATAAAGTCTCCGTGCACTACCGAAAGCAAGAGCGGTTACAACACACTACACCTTTCTCAGCGGGTTGCTGTTACAAGAGCCTCGAGGCGCGGCTGCGCTCCACTATGTATACGACGTTCCTTCTCCTACGTCACCTCTCGTTATAGTTTCCTGTTCTGACCAACCGGCCATACTAAATACGGTAAGGGGGAGTCTTACAACTGCTACATCACTCTACCGAATATGGTGGGGGTGCGCGGTGCGCACTTGGCGTGATTCCATGGTCCGATTCTGGCCCTGATGTCATAGATCATCTGGTCAGTGTCTAGGCTGTCACAATGCGCAAGAACTCGGCAATAACTTCGGCCTGTTGTGACATCTCTTCCGATACTGCGGCGCCAAGATTGCGTTTCCCCGCATCGCCCCATGCTTCCCATAGTGTGTGGGCTTTGCCCGCTTACAATATATATGCATGTACTCGTTTTCCCTGGGAGTGCTGTTCCCCCGGGACACAGAGAGAATAACGGAGATAACGAGAGAGAGAG
>NW_014577244.1:63986-74377 GCF_000485595.1 Priapulus caudatus
ATTATTGATCGCCACGTATTTCCATCCAGGTTATTGAACGCCTGCTTGTAGCCAACAAAGCTGACAGACAAGAAGCCCCACCTGGTGGACATCAGACTGGCTCTCACCTTCGTTTTTACAGCTTTTAAGGATGGCCCTGTTTAGGACCTTTCTGGGCATAGAAAGCCCAAAAGTGTTATTCCCATGTAGATTTTTGCAGTTTTGTAAATCTCTCTCTCAATGTCGTCCTGATTACGTGTCCTATATCCCAGTCCACCGGGACCCCTCTTGGTCGCCCTCTCCCTCTCGTTCTCCTTCTGTGAAGTGTTCCCCCGACAGAGGTTAATCGAATAGCCTAAACAGTATCTTGTTAGAGATGTTAGGGACTGCATTAATGTCTTCTGAGGGGAATGGCGGTACTCTTACTGCTGCAGTGATGCGCTGCAACTATATTCATGAGATGGGATTTGAGGAGAAAGTGAAGGACTTTCCTCAGGAGATATATATCGAAACGATGAGGTGCATACTCTCACGCACTAATACACACTAGCAACTTCCTAAATATTCCTATGTCTGATCTATTTTTCCTATATCTATCTATATTCCTATCAATTCCCTATATCCTATTTCCAGTCTTCTTTATGGGGTTTCTCTCTCTAAATAATGCTAAACTGTTTCCAAAACAGGCTATTGTCACCCGGCGTGTCAGATCATGGCTGCGAGTAGGGTCTGCGGCCTTTTGTCGGTCGTCTTAATCGCGCTAGCATGTTTCAGATACGTACGTGTGTGATCCTTCGTCATTGTCTGCGAACAAAACCGGTTGGCCTCGTTCCAGAAAGATCGAATAGAAGGTGTGTGCGTCACGCAGTGCATGATTGGTCGAGGCGAGCACGCCTCCACAGCTGCCGTATCAATGGCTTCACGCTCGTATATATTCGCCGGCAAGATCGGGCGCGTCCCAGACTCTCTCTCTCTCTCTCCGTGTACTCATTGGTCAACTGCAGGCACTGCCTTCTCCGCAAGACCTCTTCTCTCTCCAAAGTCTGCCGAAAACCTCTTCTTTGTTGTTTCAACGATCTCCTGAGCTAGGCGAAGAGAGCGCCCGCTGTCAGTGTCGCTTTTCTGTGTCGAGTGCAAGAGCAAATCTCTCCGTCGCCATTTTCTTCATCGGGAGCCTGCGGTTGTGACATCTTCCCCGCGCGTTGCCAGAAGTGGGGCTTTGACGAGCAGTAGAGATACCGCCGCCGCCGCCGTTCAGCGCCCGTAGGTGGCGTCGGGAGGAGCGATGAGGATGGCTGAAGGAGAGGAGGCACCGCCAGCTGTGCGCTCGAAATTTTGGGTATGATTTGGTTAATTGCGGTTTTTCTAGTCTCATCTCGCGTCGCGTAGCGGTATCGGAGGCCCGACGTTGGGCTTCGATGCTCTGTCCTGCTACCAGGGGCTCTCCGGAAGGTTGACGGCTTGCCGCACGTAAAGCGGTTGTCGTTAGGACCTATCTCTTCTAGGGGTCGATGCGCCGGCCGGTGCGGGGCCGTTCTGTACATCTACAATACATGTATGCCATCACAGTATGCTGTCTGCTGCTGCGAAGCCCACCGATCAATGATTCACTGAATCGCTTTAAATGCGGTTGCCATGGCAACCATTGACGTCACTGATCATCTGCAGCCCGTGCCTACGCTCAGCATCCCTCCCACCACCACCGTCAACCCGGAGGCTGGGTGATGACATAAGGCCTGTTGCTTGGCTAATTTCCCTTGTACGTAGGTAAAAGTGTGAGGCCTATTGCTTGGCTAATTTCCCTTGTACGTAGATAAAAGTGTGAAGAACATGCTGTAGGATTAGTATATAGATCGTTAAGATAGATTGGTCGCATTAGTTGTAGTTGCTAGATGTAGACGCTGTCAACCCAGTCATGTTCTTGCAAGGAGGACTATATTGAGAGAGTTGGTATTGTATGTTAGTGTTATTTATTGTAAAGTTGAATGATAAGGGTTTGAACATTTTCCTTAAACATGTTGTTATCGAGGTAGCGTAAATGTCGGGTGAAATATCCGCCTGACGATTGCATTGTCTGACAATAACATTCAAATCCCAAAAGCAAATAGCCAAGATTTAAAAATCCCATGGATACTAAATGGAGCCGTTACGCAACTTAGATTCGCTGTTGTTAGCGATTACCAACAATCCACCCCTTGGAGGAAACACAGGGAACAGGAGGGTAAGGGTATCATGGAAGCCATATTGTTGTATGTGTTGATCATGTCGAATGACTTCTAATTAAAGGAAGCGTGCCGGCTGTTCTTCACGTGGCTGCGTTGTTGTCAGGGCAACTTGATCGGCAGCTGTGCCAGTGTCTTACACCCGGCACGTGCCGGTGGCAGACACTGTCACTGAGCTCTCTAGATTTTGTTATTCTAACTAGCCGGGTACCCGGCGTTGCTCGGGGGAAAAAAACGCTTAGGAACAACTTAGAGCAAATTCAGCCACACGTTTACTTGATTCTAAGGATAGATTCGTAACAGAGAAACAAGCAATAAACAATATTCTGACAAAAACAGTTCGAACGGTTCTATGATTCAGTGTATATATTGAAAGCTTCTGGATATACAACATTGTTATGAAATTGCGCCAAGTTATCATGAATTGTATCATGTATCATGTATTATGTGCAAGAACCGCCATTTCGAAGGGTTCGTACTTTTAATATATTACTTGCTTTGAAATAGTAGTTGCTAGTGTATCCTTTTAAATGTGCTAGGGTGATCAACTAACAGTGTATCAATTTTAGGGGTCCTACACCAATAAATAGCGGAATGCATAGACAAAGGTAGTTTGTTTTTGTAGTAGTATAGAATCATAGATGTCCATGATCAATTTTACTGTATGGCCGCCAGAGAGACTGGTATCACCTCCCCGTACTCGATCTCGTATCGATTTGTGTGCGCTAATCCACAGAAGCACTACTCATTCCCCGTTGAGTGCTTCTGTACGTATTTACTTATTCATACGCTAATGAAATAATCGCAATGTCAAGTGCGATGCGTCGAGAACACATCACCCGGAATAAATTGCAGCCATATTGTGGTAAATAAGATTGCTACCAGCTGAACAGGTGGTTTTCTGTGTCGGTCGTGATCAGCTAAATGCATTTCATTACGCATCTACACCGAGGACAAACCAGTGGTGCTACCCGCTAGTCCGTATTCCCCGGCGATGCTGCGATGGAGGAAGGGTGTGATCGGTGCCCGCCATGGCTTCACTCGTTACCGCGGCGACGCGTGCATCCTCGGACGAGCAGCGGTCACGGGATGCTGACGCTGCTTCATCGCCTCGTAGCGATCGACGCGCATCTCTCGTGTGTCTCGCTTTTTGTGTGTCGTGTGGAACCTTCCCCGAGCAGCAGCCAAGAGAGTCCGTCCTCGACCCAAATTGAGATTGGAGTAACGTAAATGTCACGCACCTTGTTTTAAAAATATACTAGCTCGGCAATGCACACCGTGGCGCATTCCATTCCACTAGCATCTCGATGCATATCGTGTGTGGCGACGGGCGCGGGGCTGAGACTGGGGGCAGAGTTGTCGTCGGCGGCGTCGTCGTCGTGCAGGGTGAACAAACGACTTAATTTGCCGACGACCCGTGTAAGCATGTAAGTGTCGGCGGCACGATTGACGCAGTATAGTAACCGGTTAACGGCGGAAAGGTACAGCAACCGTGAGCGCGGGAAATAACACAATATATGCTTTGTGCACATACCTTTGTACGCGCGCCCGTTCGAATTCGTCCGACGGACGTGTTCGCTCTGCGCTTGTCAAATCTAACCTAGAAAACTTGTCTTTCGAGATTTCTCGGTTGTAGAATCGTTCGGGTGGCTGCGGGGTCTGCTGACACAGTCGATAGGGTAGTTGAGGGGCCTGAAGGTACAGTCGTTGTGGTAACAGGGTAATTGAAGGTACAGCCTTTGGAGTAGCCGCGGGTAACTAGGGTTACATACGTTAGTGTAGCCGGGTAACTAAGGGTATAATTACTGGGGAAGCGTAGGTGTCTGTGGGTACGGTGGTTAGGGTAGAATTCTCCGATGTTGTTGACAGTTTCCCCAAGCAACCGTGCAGCGGGCAGCGGTGCTGCGGTACGGGTGTAGCAAAGATAAAAACATGTGACGTCACCCTAACCACTTCAAAGCTAAAATGTTTGGCAAACAAGCCGGCGTTAGCGCCAGAATGGAAGTTTTCTCACCTCTTTCTTGTGGGTTTTAAGCAAACGCGCAGTGAAATGGGAGCAACTAGAGTTTATTTTGTCTTAAGGTAGTGTGATTATGCATGCCACGAAGTATTTGCTAGTCTAGTACTGGAGAAATTAGCGTTTGGATGCGAATTGTGCGGCTTTAAGCCTTGGTTATCTGTGGATTTGTTCCTTTTTGCTGCTTGACTAAGTGTGTGCTCAAATGGTGCTCATTTTTGTGCCCATGGACCCTTGAAATTTTGAAATTTCCTGGGGGAGGCCCCCCAAACCCCCCGCCATGTGCTCCCGCGCCTAACGGCGCCCACTGTGGGGTGGTATGCCCTTTTTGGGGGATGTGCCCTTAAAATCTGGAAAAATATAGTCTAGCTTCAGCCCTGGATCCGCCCCTGGACGTGATGCGGCCATGATGCCGAGGCTCACCGAGGATTGACACTTTGTGTCTTCCAATCACAGTCTACGCCGCGCCTCTCTCATATAACTTTTAGGTACCATAGCTATGAGAGCATGGAATTGCCGATCTCAGGAACTCTAGGGCATTCTGCTAGGCTAGAACGGTTTCATACGAGTTTGGCACAAATACGAATATAACACGCTGTTTTGCGCACAGTGCTAAGTTCTTTTCTTTCATTTTCGCATATCTGTAGGCACAATAAGCCCCGCCTTATTTCTTGATTGGCATGAATGGGGCGTCAACGACGTGAACTGACTCCTGTACCTACTGCCAGCCCGTTGACTTTTCGTAAATAATGAAATGCCCGGCCGATGCATTTTGCAGCGAAGAGAAAAAATTTCTGCATTTTCACTCGCTGTCGCAAGTCAACGAGTGCGCCATTCAGTCAACATTTTCGGCAAAAAAACTCGCTTCGGGAGCTAATGTTTACATGCCACAGCGCCATTTCTTGGATCATTTTGGATATCCTGCAACATGTTTACTTCTTTCCTAGTTAAGTTAGTCCATGTTTCACTGTTATTTAGGAAAAAAGGTAAAATTGTGTATTCGCATAATTTCACTCTTGCTTCTATAGTATGATTTCCACAATTTTGCTCTTTTGCCCATAATAATTATTTCCCTTAACCTACATTTTTCAGTTCGGACTCGCTATCATAGCGTTATAACTGTTCTTGATAGAATTCTCTCGATACGTGTCAAACACAACATCTATTCTGGTACTTTTACTTCCTTCACTTAATGCCATAGACAGAATGGTAGAAGCAATGTCTCCAAACGTAGCTTGATCACCGTTTATTCTTTGAACTAGGTTCATTCCATCGACCACAGAGGAAGAATTTTGTGGAACTTGGTCTGCTACTGTCACATTCTTCTGCAGAGATGTGGCTAGGGCAGAATTTGTTTGCTTTCCTGAGTAATTCGTCTGGGGTGGAGAGAGACCAGGGTAGTGGTCCCATGGGGTGAGAGAGGATGTCCTCCATCTTGAGATTGCGCTCTTGTGCCATCACTATGATGCAACCAAACAGAGACCGATCAGCTTTCAAGATGATCTCCTTCCCATTTGTTTTTACTACCTTCTTCTTACACATATTAGTGAATGTTTTCAGCTTGTTAGTTTTCATCCGATCGCAAAATGGTTTTGCTGGTGGATCGTTCTCTAGTCTCTCGTTTTTGAAAGTGGCATAACTCTGCTCTCCAATATCGCACGCCTTCATCAGGTCAGAGGAAATGTCTTTGGGTGGCGATTTTGCAGTAGAAATGCTTATGAGGTCTTGCTTTTCTGAGAATGGGTTGATCCAGGCTTGAATGAGGCCGACGACTGCTGATACTGTTTCCTCATCTTTTTAGAATCTGGGCTGCTGTAGATCAGCATGGTTGAGTTCCGATTGGTTCCCATGTACCATGTTTCTTAAGTGTCTAAGAAATGCGCTGCGGTACTCTGCTGTTATGTAGTACCTTCTGATGGCTCCTGCTTTTAGGCTGAACCGTGCCGTGCCTCCAGGAGTCTGAGTGTCTTTGTTCACTGTAACCTCAGTTGTCTGATCTATAGGTATCCACCCAAAGGGATTATTGCTGGACATCTGCACCGAAAAATGACCTTCCTGAAAGGCTCTGTGTACATCAGGATTAGTCTCTGGAAGATTTGTTATCTAATCAAAGTATGCAGACAGGTACCTGGCATAGTTGACCTTATCGTAGGCAAAACACCATAGGATCATGGTTCGAATGGCATTGATGTGCAAATCCCAGTTTCCCTCACGAGATGCACGCAGAAGGCCAAGTATCATATGCTCTACTATGTCTATGTATGAAATCCAGTATCCCGATAGCTCCCCATTGTTGTGGCGGAGGTGTTCCAAGAAGTCTCTCCACAGGATCATCAACTCTAACAATTCTGGACTGTAGAGGAGATTACTGAAGTTCTGTTGGTTGAGTTCATCAGCTATGCTGTTCATCTTGTCAACGCATGTTTTGTTCACAGCGCTCTTCTCCTCATTGCTGTCTACCCATAGTTTGAACTCTGCCCATGCCAGTCTCATCAAAGCTTCATAGATGCACTTGTGGACCCTGATAGTACGATTGTACTGTTTACCATCAATGACCCTATTTATGGACCCCTCCGCAACTATCCCAGCTTCTATGCATGTCCTTTAAACCACCATCACAGAATCGCTTTCCTATGATACTCAGGGCATTCATGATAGTGTGGAATGTTCCCATCCTCAAGAGCGCATGGGAAAAATGCTGTTTGTGCTTCCAGGCAATTTCAACGGCTTTTGCATAGAGTGCTTGATCCATGACTACCACAAGTGTTTCCAGACACAGTACCTTTCTGATTAGATCTGACTGTTTAAGAATTTCAAAAACTGTAGTCAACTCTGTAGCTGGTGCATTGACTGTGGGCAGGTATCCAACAACATCTTCTGAGATTGATTCTTGGGCCCTGGTTTTGATATTAAACCCAGTCCAACTTGGGATTGTCTGACTACCTGATGTTGTTTGTCTTGCTAGGATCCATACCCGGTTCATGTTACAGGCGACTTGAGCAGACTCTTGTGCTTCCTGGATGTTGTCTCACTGGTTGGTAGAGGCTGTGGACCTACACGTGCACTAGCTACATAGACTTCCAGATCTTTGTGTTCAATGTTGACTGATCTTTGTTTTAGTTTATCAATGCTAGGAAGTTCTGTCGTAGGTGGATGAGGTCCATAGACCTTAGGCTGTACCGCTATTCCGTTGACTCAATGTGATGTACCTTTTCCAGTAAGTGTCTCCTCCAGTCTGTCTATATTGTCCCATGAAAGATTTGTGAAGGCATAGGGTTTCATGGAGACTGGTAGAACAGCTCTCTGGTTGAAGCCCATTGCTAACCTCTGGAGACAGAGAGCAGTATTATTCTCTTCTAGCTGGTCATAAGACACTCCATGTCCAAACTTGTTCAGTGTCTGAATGACCTCAATGTTTCCAGTGAGTGCTTTCACCGCATAAGGAAGCAGGAAATGTTTTGGTGGTTTATACTGCCCACGTGTCACAGCATATATCATGTCCTGGCTAAATGACTCAACTAGAATAGCAGTTCTGTGGCATGTATTCGTAGTACTAGAATCTCCAGTGAGGAGCCCGACAAGAAATCGCTCTAGTTGATTTGGTATGGCGATATGAGTAGCTACATCAGACGGATGGTATGGCCATGGTGTGGATATCATGTCCTGTTTGGTGGCTGTTCGGATATGTGATGAAGTCTGATCTATGATCTTGTTGAGATCTATAGACTTGGCCTTCCAAAGCTTGAGAGAGTTTTGAGTAGAGTTTGATTTTCCAAGACAACATCCTTTAATGATATACAGTAGGGAACCAACAACAATTTTCCCTTGTCATTGGGAAATATTTCCATGGAACCTCCAAGCTCGGATTGCAGTCTTCTGTGGATATTCTTCTTTGTTGAATCCTTCAAAAGTTTAACTCCACCAGATAACTATATTTAGGTGAATAAAGAATCTTTGACTAGTTGAAATAATAGACACAAATTACTGTCGTAACTGCTATACGAGCTTACAGCAATTTTGGTGGCAATCTTGCATTTTGGCAGCCATCTTGGATTTATTTTTATCAAATGTGTGTTCAATGTTTTAGGTAAAGACAATAATGAAATCTACGACTCATAATACCTGGTCATAGACACCAAAATCACTGTCCTAGCTGCTCTAGAACATGATATATAGCTAAATAAGCATTTTGGCGGCCATTTTGGAAAAGGGGAGATAACTCACATAAAGCTGCCACCTCCACAATGCTATCACATATTTTCAAACTCTAGGGGTCTGTACCTTCCCAAAAATCACTATTAGCATTCTCCCCCCGATTTGATACCGACCAACCCCCCTGGCTGATGGACTATAAGACAGCTGATCAATAATACTGCAAAGGATCGTCAAAATAAAGCGGGAAAAGTTGATTAATTCGACGAATACTGCAGCATGGTTTCAGCATTTTACCGTTGTACCCTCTCCTTCTTTATCTGCTCTTGCTGGTAACTATCTGATATGGTTAGGGTTAGGGTTAGGGAGTAGGCGTAGGCGTAGGCGACTCCCTAGACTCGTTAGTGGAGTAGGCGAGGTACGGTCCGGCATATTAGATAGTACCAGGGTACGTATACCGGACCGTACCCAGGGTACGTTCCGGCAGTACCCTGGGGGACATAGAACCTCTCAGCACTAGTAGAGGAAGAGCAAGCTGGTAGGTTGTTTACTATACTGCTTACAGTGTTACTGTAGTTTGATAACGTACTAATATCAGGAGTTAATGAGAGAAATTTGTCTCATTAACTCCTGCTAATATGTCATATGGTTCCTCTCCTACTTTCTGGTTCTATCAAAATGGTTTAGCGAGTTACCGTTTACTCTTGAGTTATAGTTAGTTGTAAAATGTGAAACCCTGCACGCCATCACGTAGGCACGATTTTGTAAATGTCAGTAATAATAAAACACGAAGGTTAGACAAGCCGTGTGTTTGCTTAGAACGTTATTACGTAGTTCGGGTGTATGGACTAGTTTCGCAGATTCTGCTTGTCTTGCTATTAGTTTATGATGTCAGACTGCTTTACGGGTAACTAAGGGTATAATTACTGGGGAAGCGTAGGTGTCTGTGGGTACGGTGGTTAGGGTAGCCGCGGGTAACTAAGGGTATAATTACTGGGGAAGCGTAGGTGTTTAGGGTAGCTGGGTAACTGAGGGTATAATTAGTTAATTACTGGGGAAACTTAGGTGTTTAGGGGTACGGTGGTTATAGGGTAGCTGGGTAACTGAGGTTGCAGTTATTGGTACTAAGGTGCCTAGTTAGACAGTATAAAATCCCGTTTACTAACAAGCAATCAATCGATGGCGAATGACTTATTATATTATACTGCAGAAATTTCTATACTGTCCCTGTCGTAAATTCACTACACCGTACTACAGTGCAAGACCAATAAATTCCGTTCCTCGTAATGTTTTTCTAATCTAATGCTATTTCTAAAAGCTCTGCGTAGATCTACGCGCATTATATACGAGGTTGCCGGGCGGAAAGTATAATGGTAATTATTATTAATTTTGCTCGTTAAAAATTTCCCCGAAACTAATAATTACTTCCAAACGTTTTGATATTTGCCCAAGCTCAGCAGGCTATTAATAGAAGCATGCTCCTTGCCCTTAGCAACACATGCAGACCCTCTTATGTATGTTTATAATTTATCGTTGGCATTTCTAATGTTTGCATTCACACGCTGACGAACACCAAATTAGGGTGCCGGGAAATGAAAGTCGTTTGCATACAATACCAATATTATACCGAGCGGCAACACCCAAGAAACATAGCGTATCCTCCGAAAAACGAAAACTTATTTGAAGGGGTTTCAAGGGTACGGCTGCAAACTATATGTGTATGACCTTCCTTTAAAATGCCGAATGTTCTCATAACTAATTGAATTGTTGTGCAGTCCAACATGAATGATGATTCTAACGTTATCTACTACATGAAGTTCGCCCGAAAACGTTTTCACCGTCACCTACATGCAATTTTACAATTTACAATGCAAGCAATTGAGCTTACATAGCTATATAATGTGTGCAAAAAATGCATCCCAAGCTAGCAAACCTGACAAACGGTGACAGCTAGTACACGCGTGCGTGCGTGCGTGCGTGCTTGAGGGGAACCTTTATGCGGGTGATACTTCCATTAGGAG
>NW_014577244.1:74812-94775 GCF_000485595.1 Priapulus caudatus
CCCCCTAGCAGAAGGGGGGCTCCACCCTCCTACCCCACCTTCCCGCAAATCACAATGCTCGTCGCTTTGCGCCTAGTAAGAGTCCTTCGGCAGGACTAGTAGAATCTTGGAAGGACTAGTAAATTTTTTCTTTTACTAGTCCTGTGGACTAGTGAACTAAAATGGTTAGTGTCTAACCCTGTCCAAGGGTGATTATTTTGAAACTCTGTCGGACGCGGTTTCGGCGTAGAGATACACATAGAGCGATGTGACTGTGGACGCTAACAGTAGGCCTACGCTATCGCAAATAGTTCCTGGAAAGAAAACACTATATTTGTTTGCTGATTGCATAAGTAATGTAGATAACATGTGATTTAAACAAATTTCACAATTGTGTAATGAACGAACATAGAATACTAAACTACAACTTGTTTTATCATAGAAAATAACTTTTAATGAAAACTGCGATCGGCTCAGCTGTGTCCCGGATGTGTAAACACTGTAAACATTCGAACGTACTAGTTTCGTAAGACTGATTAGGTTTGCTGGAGAAATGTTATGAAAGTAGCAATACAAATGAGTTGTAGTGAATTTTTAAAACATAGACTAGCTCACAATAGGTATATCTATATGCATTTTGATGTGAGACCGTGCCGTTTTAAACTAAATCAAAACTCATAGGGCATACATTTGTTGACATACACGTGAAAACTCTCGCATTTAAATCAAAACGTGCCTTTCAAACAAACATTGTTATTCCAAAAAATTTATAAGAGATTAAACTTACTCTTCCTTTAAGACTCCTGCACACGGTGCGCATTCGGCGCTGAGCTAAACACGCGCCATTTGCGCATGCAAACCAGCCCGCACACGGTGTGCATTTGGCGCGTGCCAACGGCTCAAACACGATAGATATTTTGCGCACGCATTCGGCGCAGCGCCGTTTGCGCACCATGTGCGGGGGCCTTTACTTTACTTTACTCAAGGAACCCTTGACCTACATTGATAGCTGAATAGTACACACTAAACCTATACTGATAATAATGATTAAATCAAACCCAGCATTTGCACTTTTAACTGATAACTCAAGTACTGCATTTAGTATTGACTAGTAGAGGAAGAGCAAGCTGGTAGGTTGTTTACTATACTGCTTACAGTGTTACTGATAACGTACTAATATGTCATATGGTTCCTCTCCTACTTTCTGGTTCTATCAAAATGGTTTAGCGAGTTACCGTTTACTCTTGAGTTATAGTTGGTTGTAAAATGTGAAACCCTGCACGCCATCACGTAGGCACGATTTTATAAATGCCTGTAATAATAAAACACGAATGTTTGCTTAGAACGTTATTACGTAGTTCGGGTGTATGGACTAGTTTCGCAGATTCTGCTTGTCTTGCTATTAGTTTATGATGTCAGACTGCTTTTTAAATATGAGACTGCATAGTGCTAAATAAATATCTGTGTAATCAAACAGATGTCAAGATGCAGTATAAGTGAAAAGAACCTGAGCCCAGTGCTGGTAAAAGTTATAAGCAGTAAAACATTAGACAAAGGAAAATACTTAAGCATGGCAAGCTCAACTCATCTGTTACAGCCACCTTCGCTTGACCTGACAGGAAACAGCCAACCACTGCAAAAGTTTTAAGCAGCGCTTTTCAATATTATACAACACTGCAACTGGATTGTGCGGAAAAGAAGACGCAACACTGTTGCATAAGCTGGGTTTACACTATCGAAAGGTCGACGAGTTGATCAATGCTCTATCAACCTTTCTATCAGATGCTCAAAGCTCACGGCTTACACTACCGACCGCGAGATGGCAAACGTTTGAACATTTCACCCGCAGTGTGCGCGCGTGGCGACGTGGATACATAATTTTGCACGTATTAATTCGCGCCAGGTGTAGTCTGTGCGGCGCCGATAGCAAAAACGCGCGTAGAAATTATTTCCCTGTGAGTGGAGGGACACACCTCCTGATTGCTGTTATTTGATTGGCTGCATGGCAAAAAGTTGAGTAACTTGCTGACAAACAGTTGAGAAAATATAACATGTACTAAGCTCTCAAACTAGTTTATATCAACTAGTTGAAAAGTTTATCAACTCGTCAACTTTTTAACAGAAGGTTGATAGTGTACACCCAGCTTGTGAAAGGTTGATAGAATGTTGGAAAGTCGATCAACTAGTCAACTTTTCGATAGTGTAAACCCAGCTGTACACAGATAATGGTCCTCAGTTCGCTGGTGCCGGAAACAAACACTTTGCGGAAGCCTGGGACTTTAAGCACACGACTTCGAGTGCTCAGTATCCACAGTCGGACTTGTGGAGAATGCCGTAAAGATCATCAAGAACATGATGCAGAAATCGAGCCGTAGTGGGCAAGATATCTACAAAGTAATGCACGTCTACCGCAGCACCCCACTAGAGTGTGGACGATCTTTAGCGGAGCTTCTCTACAAACGACGTGTTAGATCCGACCTACCAATGGTGGATAACCTAAAGCATTCAAGCGGAGAAAGGAAGAACAGGAACATAAACAGAAGGAACCCAATGATAGACGTTCCGATAATCCGAAAATGAGTTGGGATGTCGAAGCTGGGGGTCAAAGGTCAAAGGTCAAGAGGTGTAAAAGAAGGGGGAACATTCCCTCCCTCCTTAACTTAAAGCCGCACAATGCGCATCCAAACGCTAATTTCTCTAGTACTAGACTAGCAAATACTTCGTGTCATGCATAATCACACTACCTTATGACAAAATAAACTCTAGTTGCTCCTATTTCACTGCGCGTTTATGATATAGCTGCTCGTCTCTATGATTTGGAGAGGAGCTGCTTTATAAATGCCACCTCAAGGCTATAGCAACCTTTTTTGTATAGATGTCACTATTGAAACAATTGCAACTGCGTGAAAGAGCAATTCCCGGCTGAAGTCAATATAATCTCTATATATTTCCAAACTATAAAATACAAGTTTCCAGCAATTCCCAATGCTCCATCAAACACAGTTTTGATGGGATTTGCCTAAAAAGGGGTTCTGGCTACTGAGACTCTATGCTGATATTAGAGATGTTTTTCTGTATGGAATCAGAAATGTTCAGGCAGTCAGTAGTGAGCAGGCAGCCATGCAATAGTAGCTCTCCCAGTTGTAAGGTCATGCTACAGCAAGGCTAGCCCCGGCTGGTCGTGAATGCTTAATATAGTATCGCAGGCTCCCCCGCCGCCGATTATAAATAGTTCTACGGCTAACAACCGGAGCGGGCAGATGTGATTTGTTTCTAGCGCGAGACTGAGTCGCATTCCTAGACAGTCTGCAGCCCGGATATCTGCGCGAAGCGCGCAAACGCCGCGCCAGCGGTGGCACTTACACGATTTCGCTGCACCTTCAACATCACCTTACACGGTTTACATATATAACGCAAGCACCAACTTCGCTGAATTGAGGAGTTCTGGCCATTGCACTACGGGTTTCACTACCTAGGTAGCAGGAGATTTCCTAGAAATGCTCCTAATTCGAAGTTCTCTACTCGGCACGCTTGGTTTCGTGTAAAAAACGCAGTTGAACTTTGTTGTTTGTTTGAGAACAGACCACTATTAAATCCTCCATAGGATCCTATACTTAAGAATTGAATTTCAGGAGCTGAAAAATAGTATTTCGACCGTTTTCGGCCAAGTGGCAATATTAAAGCTAGGTAGCCATGTACTTCAGCTGTGCACCATTAGGAGTTATGACATATGTTGTCCGGCGCCCGTTTTTAAAAAAATATCGCCCGAATTTACTAAACGACACCACATTTGTGGCCTGAAAAACAGTCTGCGCAGTCCCAATGGGCGCCATTACATTGAAAGAATTCGTTTTAAATTACCAGTAACCATCCACCCATCTCAATGCAATGTGCATGTCATTGCACACTAACGATAGCCAGGTCCTAAATAATGCAAACCACAAAACGTCAGCGTCAGCTTTTAGTGCACGAGCTGCGGGCCCTCCGCATTGGTCCGGCGATGACGCGTCACACCTCTAACCTAAAACAGCCGGCTAATGACCGGAAGTTGATTTCATAGTGTCACGTGTCGTTTGTTTTTTCGCTTGATCAGCTGTTAGTACATTTGGCGTTTGCGATTTAGATGGCCGCAATCGAACGCCGAGGTATAGCCATAGTTAGGACTTGTACCCGTTCGCCACCTTTACTCCGCATATCGCCCTACACTCACGTAGGTGTAGCTGTGTGGAACTGTCGACCGGGGGTACCAGTCTATATGCACATGGATGATTAGCATGGCGTCTATGCTTGTAACATTGCAAAAGTTTCTATGATTCGTCGTTTGATTTCGTTAAATAATTGACGAGCCGCCAACTGAAATTTTTCTCATCGGAAGGTCATTTAATTAAAAGGAAAGGTCGAATTTTGTTATGGGCAGACTAACGGACTATAAATAAGTATGTAACAAACCGTAGATGCCCAGCTTTACAAATTTGTTTACATATCCGGGGCGTGCTGTCGGTAGCCGTGTTATGTTGAATCTATCATCTTGCAGGGTGCAGCCTTGATTCTTGCAGTTGCAGACTTGCAGGTTATACACTGCATATGTACCAGTCTTGTCGGTTTATTTACATTACTAATCATAGTGACGGAGTTGTACTTGCAAGTAGTTGTAGTTGTACGCAGTTGCTGTATACTGACTCATCCATAGCACTGATAGCTAAGGCTTAGTAAGGCTGATGAGCCGCGTCTATGTTCTCCCGGGGCGTACTGCCGGGAACGTACCCTGGGTTACGGTCCGGTTTATACCGCGAACGTACCTGGTACCTATCTAATTATGCCGAACCGTACCTCGCCTACTTCCACTACGGGTCTTAGGCGGACTCGCCTACGCCTTACTCCCTTAACCGAACACGAACCCGTAACCCAAATCCTAACCCTAACCCTAACCCTCAATCCTAACCCTAACCATATCACATAATGACCAGGTACGTTCGCGCAGTACCCTCTGGCGGCGACATAGACCCTTCATGAGCGTTAGTAAGTGTACTGGGACCGTAAATTAACCCACTAATTTCATAATGCGCTCATGCGCTAATACAGGAAATGAATAATGAAAACCTGAATGTTCCATTATATTTATATACAGCGTTTATTTACTGCCTATAGCCTAGGAGTCCTAACATATAATACGATGTATTGCCCGGAAATTTTGGTAATCCGTGGGGTTTTGTCTCTTGCGGCGCGTTTCTGCAGTATGCCCTACGGCTCTCCTCATAGGGTCTATGTCCGTCAGGGGGTACTGCCGGAACGTACCCTATGTTACGTTCCGGTATACCCTGGTTACTATTTCACTATGGTTTAGGCGTTCGGCGTTATGCGGGTTAGGAGTAGCTAGTAGCGACTCCCTAGACTCGTTTAGTGGAGTTAGGCGAAGTACGGTCCGGCATATTAGATAGCTACCAGGTCGTACATTCCGGTATACCGGACCGCTACCCAGGGTACGTTCCGCAGCTCCCGGCTTGGAGATAGCATCCTTTCAGCATTGCTACGTGTTCGTCGGCTTTAGCTTAGTCACTCGATTGGGTAATCGAGGTGGGAGCGAGTCCCAGACTATATAGCCTTTGTTCTTGCAGCCAATCCATTACTGGGCAAGGTTCTGCGAACGCCCGAGGAATTTCGTCAGTCTTTTCTGTGATTTCGGCTCACACAGCTTCGGTTACGAACAGACACATTATGTTTTTATAACAAGTGAACACTGTTCAACGTTCCCAAATGTTCGTACCCTCTGTGTCCCCACTAAATTGCGGACTGTTCGCTGGCATGCTTATGGGATCCGTGCGCCGCGCCAATGCATTCGGCGCACGGTTCCATAGCTGCAGCCTGCATTACTGTTTGGTAGCGACGCTTCCCGGCGGTTGTGTGCGCCTTGCGCGGAACTGCGGCGCAAGCAATCTCCCGCTTAGCGCTTTCGGATCAATCACCTCCTTTTCGGCAACGCCCTTCTCTAGTATCCCGTTCTCATCTGCCCGTTAAAAAAAGACTTCGACTCTGTCATCGGTATCAGATAATTTTACGTAAAAAAATACGTATCATCGTTTTTGGAATCATTATATATATATATATATATATATATCAAGAGTACATTAAGTAGAGATTATCTCCTATTATCTACTTTTGATATATACATTATCAAGGGCTGATAATACGAGGTATTATTACCTCTTGACCTTTTGCTATTTTATTGCGATATGTAATTTATCTTCGCTCGATGTTTACCTCAGCAAGTCGGTGAACCCGGCGGCCTGCGTGTTCTCCTTGTTGTGTACACACAGAGTGATAAATGCGTACACCACTACCAATGAACATCAAGATTATAGCGTATAATCAAGAGCCAATAAATACCTTATTTACCTTATACCGGTATTTATTAGGCTCCTCCCAGCTCTTTGGTATAATCTATATCATCTGATTATTATAGGACCAAAACCACTTGCATCTATCTGTACGTCTCATGCGAATTTGCGCTACTATTACTTCGCACTCTAGCAGTGCAGTGTATATAATATATATATATATATATATATATATATATCGAGCTAATAATACATTTTATTATTATGTATTATTAATATAATTATAATTATATTATAATAAGACCAATTATTAGCTTTTGATATATATATATATATATATATACAAACCTGCCCTAACTGCTGCGAATCTTTTCTGTGCTCTTGCATAGATTTACGACGCTACTGATAAAATAATTTCTGTTATGCCGCAAAACAACTTAGTAGTTGAGTTTCTATCTTTCATGTTCATACAGTACTGGTAAAAACACTCCCTATTTTGCCCACCCGGCCACTTCGCGGTTTTGGGGCCCTGAAAAATTCTGGTAGTACTGACAGAGGTATATAGTAGCTAAACTGTACATTTACATGCGCATCAGATCTGTGCCACTGCTTTTTCCTGCTAAGGAATTTTTGGTCTACATTGTTGTTCTGGAGAAATGTCAAATGGCTTAATTATTGGACTTCTTCAAAGTCTTGGCAAACCTGTTGGATAAGGGTTGTGGAATATATTCTGGATTGTTTTTTTAGGTTTCATAAAGAAACTGTCTCGTTAGTGTGACAGATATTTTTAGCAGTGTTTCTCTGTTGTCGATAAACTGCGTCACTGGCCAACAAAGACTACTGCTTATTTTTTAAATTTATTATTGCGAAGTAACTGATTGTGAAAATGAATCCATATCCATTATCTAGCTCGTTCAATATAATATATATATATATATATAGTGCAACTCCAATATATATAAGTACAACAGATTTGCAATGTAGAACTTTCCAGGGTGAACCACTGGAATGGCGAAAATCCGACAGGTTATCAAGTCTGCTTTGATAATTGACACCGACCTTTTATATTAATTATATTAATTATTATATTAACGCTCATGTGTTGAGAAGGGGCATGTGCAATGCTCATTTCGAAATGTTAGTAACGTGGTAATTCGGTTGGGGCATCTAAAATAAATCTCTTAGTAGGGCTGCATCACATTTTTACATGGGTATATTGTTTCCTAATGCTGTATAAGATTAACAATGGATGTGTTTCACCTACTATAGGAACTAAATATGCACGTATTTCTCTTTGTTACGATACTAAACGTGAATATATTTCTCTTTGTTACAGGGCTGACTAGCAACCTAGTATTTTGCAACAGTTTCCTGCGCCTTTGGATCATCGTTCCAATTTGGCTACAACACCGGAGTCATCAATCAGCCAGGAATAGTGAGTGTCTGCTGCTGTTTACTAAGCCTGCTAACGAGTGTTAAACAGTAAAGATTAGTCTGCCACTGCTTACTAAGGCACGAAGGGTCGTTGTCGTAACAGGTACTACAGATATGTTACCCGAGGTAGTTTTAGGCGGTTGTTTAGTATTTATGTTTATATTTTTTATATGAGGTATGTTTAGGGTTAGGATTAGGGTTAGAGTTAGGGTTAGGGTTAGGATTAGGGTTAGTGTTAGGGTTAGGGTACACTTCTGTAGTACAAGTCTGGTACACTTTGTGTATACATATATGTACCTCGGGTACATATCTGTAGTACCTGTTACGACAACGACCCCTTGAGCCTTACTAAGGCTGCTAACGACTAGTAACTATCACTGATGCACGGATGCTATCACTGTTGAATCGCAAGCGTGGCAGCATGTCACATCTGTCAGTGACACCTCTGCGTATCCGTCGTGCACGCGTGCGTCATGGATTAGGGATGCATGCCGGACGTGATCCTCACTGAAGGAAAGTGAGGCGATGTGTCACCCGCGCATCTCTCGGCTGTAACTGTGATTCAGCTTTCCCCGTTGATGATGTGTCCGGCGTGTTGTCGCACAGCGGCAGCAGCAGCTTCCTGCATGTCGCTTAATGAGAAACCTCAGGCAAAGAAAGAGAGGGAGAGAGAAGGGGAGAGTGTGAGAGAGGGATGGAGAAGCAGAGGCAGAGTCAGAGATAGAAGGAGAGAGAGAGAGAGAGGTTCTATAAATGGCTTTCATAATGTGATTTAAATGTCTCAGTGAAGCCATAAAGTTTGGAGTTATAAGGTATACTGGTCCTATTGATTGGTTGGTGTATGCGTGTGAGAGGGAAATTGCTGCTCAGTAACCCAATGCAGCAGGTATAAAAATAACTTTTTACGATCCCTCGAAGGATAAAATCGTTACCATAGAAACACATTGCTGTACACGCATACAGCATATGCCACTGTCAAGCTGTCAATGAACATTGGATAGTTTTCATGCGAATATAATTATCACGAAATCTGCGATGAGTTCGAAGATGTCTGGAAGAGGTGACACTTGTTTCGTAAACAGTCTAAACGAGAATGACGTTCATTCAACATGGTTCATTCTTTCGCGTAGATCATACAAGAGTGGATAAGAGAAGTGTACAGGGAGAGACATGGAGGAGGCGGTAACGCGACTACAAATGCAACGGCCAACATGGAAGGTGAAATCTCGGATTCGACTCTCAACCTCATCTGGGCGATCACCGTCGCCATATTCTGCGTCGGTGGTGTCTTCGGCGGCGTAACAACAGCATTCTGGGTGACAAGGTTTGGCAGGTGGGTGCATTGGTAGGCACTTGACGGATGTTTGCCATAGGAATTTTATACAAAATCATACGTGTAATTCTTGAGTAAAGATAGGAACGTGGTGTAAAGACAGCATATTTATAATTATTTTTGAGTAATAAGCCGGTAAAGCAGTATCTAGTTGGCGTCGTGAGTGGCGTTACTATGATAGATGGCAGCACAGGTCGCAGCTTCTCCTCAGCACTGCGTGCCATGTCGCGGTGATATGGCGGCACGCATACCTTTAATATGCTGTCTATTTACGATTTTATTGTATATCATTTACACTGTTTTATCTGCAAGCATTTTCTTATAACTCTTATTCCGAACGGTTATTGCTGCGATAGACCGGAGCACATCTCGCACATGCCGATTCTCGTGGATAGATGGCGGCACGTTCTTCTCGTGGGCGACGTTACCGCGCGCCCACAACGTGACACGGCGTCACTCTAACAACACCCCCTTCTCTCTCCGTCTCCGCGCAGGAAGCGCACCCTGCTGGCCAACAACCTAATCGCGATCATCGCTGGCGCCCTCATGGGGCTCTCGAAGATCGCCGGCTCCTACGAGATGCTCATCCTCGGCCGTCTGCTCATCGGACTGAACGCGGGGCTGAACTCGGGCGCCGGCCCGATGTATCTGACGGAGATATCGCCCGTGAACCTGCGCGGCGCGCTCGGCTCGATGCACCAGCTTGTCGTCACCATCTCCATCCTCGTCTCGCAGCTGCTGGGCCTGCCGAGCATCCTGGGAAGCAAGACGGGCTGGCCGTTCCTGCTGGGTAAGGGAGCGAGAGAACGTCGATGTTAATATACGCGATTATATATATATATATATTATATATACGGACAAATGCACGCACACAGATGCGCGCGCGCACGCACGCAAAAACGAACGCCTGCACGCACACAGCACGCCCAGCCGCATGCACGCACACACAGAATGTTATATTATTCACATTTCCTTAGTCGGTCTATGAGCTTCCTCCGATATTCCCACGCTGTGTGTCACAATTGCTATGTATTACTATTGCTGCCCGTGGCGACGGTGAATAGCTCCCGTTCTACTTTGTTATTTTATGGAAAAAATTAGCATTCAAAACTGCAAACCATCTGGCTTTGCTGTTACTTCACCGATTGAAACCAGTGTTAAACTAATAAATAAAACGTGTATGTAAAAGTTTTTCTGCCAACCACAATAGCTGATTCTAAACCTGTGCCTTTTTCTCAGGAATTTAGTTAAAGAATGCAAAGCAGCAGTAATGCTGAGGAGAACTGTGCAGTATAGCTAGTGTAGTGACTCATCATTACAATCTTGATCTCAAATGGTAATGCTTGAAGTAGTAACGCAGGCAAAGCAAAAAAGCCAAGAGATTTCATTTTATTGGTTACCCAGCGGGGCGTTTTCCAAGGCAAACATTTGTTGTTGTGTTTGTTGTGATTGCTAAGCAGGGAAGCTTTTGAGGTGTATTTGCATAACAGGCAAGTAAACGTAATTGGAAGCAGACCTTACAAATGTGGTGTTTGTCGTACAAGCAAACACGGCAGATGTATTGGCCAAGAAAAATGTTCCTATGGTTGGATAACCTTTAGCCACCTGGGTGATAATTCTCATTTAGGCAAAACAGAGGGCATTGTTTACAGATATGTTAGCATGAAACAAATATTTACTCTGTACAAGACAATGTGCACAATAAGTGCAGCATGTTGGGAGCGAGCGTGTACGCGTGCGTGCCTGTGTTCCTGTGCGCGCGTAGGTGTGCGTGCACCCGTGAATTCATATGCCAGACTGCCCACGATCTCGCTATATATAACATTTGCACATTTTCATGCTACACAGCTACACTTCCTCTGTTCTTTTGCAGCGCTGACGATCGTTGCTGCTATCTTCCAACTGGTGACACTTCCGTTCTGCCCCGAGAGTCCCAAGTACCTGCTCATCGACAAGCAACAGGAGGGACGCGCACAGAAGGCTCTGATCACGTTGAGGAACTCGTCCGAGGTCTACGAAGAGATGGACGAGATGAAGTCTGAGAATCAGAAGCTGCTCAGTGAGCCAAAGGTACGGAATGACACCGGGGCAGACAGCCGACGCCAGACGCTGGCAGCGGTGGCGGCGTGCTCAAATACAGACTTCCATCGTTTTGGAATAATGTTTTCATATTTTATTTTGTCGTAGTAGTTACTAATGCTGTACTGAGCATTTGCTCGACCTTTCTGCCATGACTGCAGCTTAACAAAGACAGCAGATCAGCTGTTGAAAATTAGCACACTAGTAAATCATTTAAATATATTTGGTAGTAATTTTATGTTTTACATAATATGCATGTATGAATACAATACGGATGGATAAGGAATTACCAGGCAACATTAGATACTAGTAATTATTAGAAATGTGTTGTCGTCTTGTCGTTGACTCCTATAGGCACTGTAGTAGTTGTTTTTAGATCGGCCTCAGCTATGGCATCTGTGTATCTGTGTCATGATGACACAATGTCTATATATGCTCACGGCACTGCTGGTGAAGCTTGCTAAATTGGTCAGCAACTTGATCCACTGGTCAAGGCTGTTTATAGTTGTGTGACGGCGCGGTGTTAGCTGTGTCATGCCCCACTCCTCTCATAGCACTGCTAGTGAAGCCTGCTATAGTGAATCCTGATCCAGTCACAGCACACGTTTGAGCGGCTGGGACTTGTCTGGTCCAACTTTTAATAACCAACCCAATGAACCGTGCCTACAACTGCTATGCACACTAATTACTGTTCCACTATGTTACACATCTAACGTGCTGTAACACCACAGCACGTTTTGTGTCAGCCGTGTGCCAGAGTAAAAGAGAAGTGATAAGCTGAACAAAAACGAGGGAGCCCCCCCAGGAAGATGCAGACATACATAAAGCAAAATCAGTCAAAGCCTAGCACGTCTTTGTTGGGGTGCAGTTAAAAACATCGTCTGCACGATTATCGTTGATTAGCGATTGTTAATTTGACATATATGCTATAGGGTTGCTCTTGGTATTTACTTGTGTCGTGGGGGTGAGTGTAAAACCTGTACAGCCGAGGTTTTTGAGAAATTTCATTTACCTTTGCAGGTGGCATTCAAGGACCTGTTTGTTGTCAGGGCATTGCGCATGCCTCTCCTGATTACCGTCATTATGATGCTGTCCCAGCAGCTGTCTGGAATAAACGCCGTAAGTACCACATCGCGCACACCATCAGCATTCAGCATGTCGATCTACTGTTTCCATGGCTAGGTAATATAATGCCGAGTGTTACACAGAAGGTTCGACACGACGCAAGATGAGGCAAAAGTGAAAGACCTTTTGCAAATTATTTATTTATTATCATTTGGGGGATTGTGGTGCATTTATTTCAGCCTGTCATCTATGTGTTCTTTGTCAGACAAGACCAGTATAATTTTAATTTGTGAAATATGTATAAATAATAATTATATGTGTATATTAGTTTTTGAATCTTTTACTTACTATACTTATTCTGTTGAAAACCATATACAATGAGGAATGCTTGCAGGTCAATAGCATGCAAGCTGCTTGCTAGGCCTCATCGTGTTGCTATGCCACATAAGAATTATTACTAAGCAACGATGTCATGCGTTTTAGGTGATGTATTACTCGACCAGCATCTTTACGAAAGCGCAGTTGAGTACGACTGGAGCGATGTGGGCTACGATCGGTGTGGGCTGCATCAACGTCATCATGACCGTTATCTCGGTCGTGTTGGTGGAGAAGGCCGGCCGGCGCACCCTACACCTGATCGGCCTTGGTGGCATGCTGCTGATGACCGTTCTGCTGACCATCACACTCGTACTGATAAAGGTTCGTGTGCGTGTCCTGGGCTGAAAGTTTGCCTCGGCACAGACAGCAAGTGCCGTGGTGGTCTTCCTTTATCGCCTGTGCTGCCCCTGAGGGTTGACCGACACGTACAGCAGTAAATCGCTGTGGCTGCCCTACCTGGTGTGCTCATGTGCCATTTCTAAAGAATTCTTGTTTTTGTTTGTTGAAAAATGTTGTGTTTGTATTAGTCTTTGCTTCATGTAAAAAGTGTTGTTAAAAAGTAAATAAAGCTTGATAGCCCTTCCTTGCAAGGAGAGGTTTGGTGTCCCGCTAACTTGCTTCACCTAGTCACTCCGAGTTATTAGCTTGGTTTTTCTCTTGCTGAGTTCACACTGGGAGAGAATGATAGACAATGGACATTATAATTATGTAAACGATTATCTTATTTGTATTTCAGAAAGAAATGTTGTGGGCAACGTGGATATGTGTTATTGGGGTGTTCCTCTTTGTTATCTTCTTCGCTACGGGGCCTGGTAAGTCTTGTCTCCCAGCAGAAGTTGTTTTTACTATACCTAACTTTTATTGTAAACTTGTTTGAATTGTAGTATTGTGCATGTCATCACTCTGAATGTGCTAAGCAGTTCTCTCAATGTTGGTGATTGCTTTCTCACAGGCTCTATTCCATGGTTCATTGCCGCGGAATTGTTTGGTCAGGGTGCTCGACCCGCCGCCATGACCATCGGTGTCGTGGCAAACTGGAGCGCCAACTTCCTTGTTGGTCTCTGCTTCCCTCTTCTACAGGTACGCACTATTGTCCCCCACCCCCCTCAGATAGTCTCTGTGAGTTCAGGCTGAAGGTCATTGTGGTGGTGCCATACCATGTGTTATACATACATGTTCCTAGTGTTCACCGCCACACTCGCCATCCTCCCATCCCCTCATGTTTCACAGAACAGCATAGAAATTAGAACAGTACGTTTTCCTGGTGTTCAATCACTGCCACACTCACCATCCTCTCTTTTCCTCGTGTTTTACAGAGCAGCATAGATAAGTACGTGTTCCTGGTGTTCACTGCCACACTCACCATCCTCTCTTTTCCTCGTGTTTTACAGAGCAGCATAGATAAGTACGTGTTCCTGGTGTTCAATACCACAGTCAACATTCTCTCTTTCCCTCGTGTTTTACAGAGCAGCATAGATCAGTACGTGTTCCTGGTGTTCACTGGCTCGCTGTTGTTCTTCTGGCTCTTCACCTACAAATTTGTTCCGGAGACAAAGGGTCGTCCCATCGAGGAGATAACAGCCATGTTCAAGAGCAACGCACTTGGAGGGAACAGTCAACAGATATGAAGAGATAAATACAAGACAAAATATGTAAGAGTCAACGTTCAGCCGATTCGATGCGGTTCTCAGCAGATGTTGAACCGATGTGCCGATGTGACTCGGGTAGTGAGAGTTATGAACAGGTGTGACTCGGATGTTGACAGATATAAACATGTATGGCAGGAAAATGAACAGATATGACTGTGACTGGGATAGTGAGATTTGTTAACAGATGCAAGTCGTGTTTAGGTCTTGCAGTGCTTCTCGCTCATTACTGTAGCTTTTAGAGCTATCATGTAGCTTATCTGGCTGCCTCAGGTTGAAGGAGAGAACGAGCTCATTATGGATTAGGCCACGCTGACGAACTACCGAAGCAATCTTACATGTCATGGTCAGGGCGGATAGTAAAGGCAGTGAGGGAGTGAGCTTAGAGCATCAGGGCATTATGCAGCATATAGGAAGTATTTATTTATCAGGGCATAGTCGCTGTGGCATAGCTATTTTTGCTATTTCCTGGTAGGTATGAATATTTTTAGGGTACACTCGGTTACCCTTCTGCAGAGTAAAGGATGGCTGGATACTGTACAGGCGTTCTGTTGTTGCGTACCACGCATTTACATGTTTGTTGTAATTGGTAGGCAAAGCAAAACGCAGCTGTAGAGGTGGCACTGGCAGCCATTTAAACTTACCATTTAGGTGGACAAAAGTGGTGCATGTGCGCACGCACGTGTGCATGTGTGTGCGTGCGTGCGTGCGTGCGTGCGAGAAAGAGAGAGAGAGTGAGAAGGAGGGGGAAGGGAGGGAGGAAAAGGGAAGCGAGTTACATGTCCTTGTTAGGCAATAAATGAGAGGAGTACCAGCTGTACACCATAGTGGCACCTAATAGGCATAATATTCACGCAGTTGTAGTGTGTACATTTGTGGTCTACATGCGCACAGAAATAATAGACACACACCAGTCGTATAGGGAGTTATATACGGTTGCTGTGGAGTAGTTTTGATGAGGTATGCGTAATGCACGAGTGCTAGAACATATCATCCATGCCCTCAAGTTGTCGTTCGTTTAGAATCCTGTTATCTTTAAGTTTATGTTTACCTGCTTTTGTATGACAAATCCGTAGTTATGCTAATAGCCTGCTATTGTGAAACAATGGCGTTAACTAGGGCTTTGAACACAAAGTAATGTGTGCGTGCGTGCGTGCGTGCGTGCGTGCGTGCGTGCGTGCGTGCGTGCGTGCGTGCGTGCGTACGACGTGATGTGTGTGTGTGTGTGTGTGTGTGTGCGTGTTGCGTGTGCGCGTGCGCGGTGTCGTGTGTGTGTGTGTTGTATGGGCCAGTGTTGACTGTGTATCAAGGAGGTGGTTGATGTTTTGTATCTCTTGGATGGAATGTCATGATGGTTGATGGTATATAATATAGCTTGTTTCACAGACCATATACGATGTATGTAGTGGTTAGACATTTTATTTCCTGCTATTCACCAGCGGGCCGTTATCACAGGGCCGTAGCCTCTGGGGGTGGCAAGGGGTCACTACCGCATAGATTTTAGAGAAAAATTAAAAAATAAGCTTGGCTAATGATCGTAAATAACCCTAAAATTAAATTAATTTATTATCATTACACAGTTGAGTCATGAAATTTTGCTCCCCCTAGGAATTTTCTCAGCCTAAGGCCCTTTATCACCCACCCTGTTTTTTGACAGGAGGAGGAGGAGTTGAATCTCATATGTATTCTACGTCTTTACTATAACCATAAAATTTCGACAAGTTGTGAATCCCCCTACACTCCTCCCCTCCATCTTGTGATCAGGTATATTGACAACGACAGTGATGTCGATATGCTCATGTTGTCATGTGTTTCAGAAGTATTTGTTGTTCCGGATATCTATTTGAAGATGTGGCACATGTTATTGATAACGGTCCGCGTGTGATCCGATAGTCACTAGAAAACGTGCAGTGATGCGTTTCGGTGTGAGTTTGAGTAGTACAATCATTGCGGTGGTCTGTGTTTCGTAATAGTGTGTGGCTGAATTTGTAAACGTAGCCAGAGGTTTCAGAAAAAAAAACAGATATCGTTGTCATAGTTACATATACACATATATCCATGTTTCATTATTTATTAAGTGCTTGCCAAATTGTCATAGCAAGAACCGTCACAGCACCCCTAGTAAATTTATATAATACCGTAGTCACTATAGAAACTACAAAAGCAAATAGTACACGTGGTGAACTTTCATGAATAAAGGCACAAAGTAAGTATTAAAAATGACAGCATTACGCGTTGTAATAAATAGTTCTCTATAAGCTATGATGTACAATACAATGTAATGTTTATTGTAACTTATTGTGTGGTATAATCAAGAGTGCTAGCTGGCTCCATGGCTATGGCATGACATGGTCTGCTGTTGATATAATAGGTGTCATCATGAGAATGTTGCTATGTACATTAAAAATATATATAGTGTGATATTCCGTCTTTGTAAATCGTTTTTTTGAATTCAGAATGTTTGTAGGGGCCTAAATCTTCATTACGCCGTGGCCAAGTACTTGATAGTTGGTCAGCATGCAGAGAACTAGCCCTATTACGTATCCTTCCTGCTATCCAAGATAGTTAGGCTCATGGAATGGTACCAGGACTGCAGGATCGCAGTAATAGAGTCCACCTACTTTACACAACATAACTGGATACAAAATTCAGGCCACCACTAGTACTGGCACACTCATCTGCCATCATCATCAGGTGGTATAAAGTAATTCACGTAACTTGAGCATTTCACTATACGCAATTGCGCCGCACCAATAATAAAATCAGGAGATAAAAACTAATTAAAAATAATATTGTTAAAAAAAAGGCCTATTATACCACTTATTCATACAACGTGAATACGTTCATACACCGTGAATACCACTTATTCATACAATGATACATGAAACAATGCAATGCTCGCTACGTCGAATCAATACCGAAGTCAATGATAACAATGATAACAATGACAACGATGACAATGTCAATGATAACAATGACAATTTATTTTTTTGCGTCACTTTCCGATTACCGCCGTCGTAACCTGGCGTACGTGTAGGTTGTGTGAAGATTTAAACCGTATGTTATCTACATATTTCTAACAGGACTTTAATTAGAAACTACCTTCCAGTCTTCCAGAAATAGGCCTAAGTATCAGATCTGAATCATATCCGACTCGGATCCGAGTGGTTACAGGCATGTCTCCGCTAGCCGGTGCATGGGGGACTCGTAATGCCAGAATTGGTCGCATAGCGGTAGAACGGAGAGAAGTACGGGAGGAAACCAGTATTGATGACTTCGCAAACAGAGAAAACTATAGACGCCGCAGATACAAACTGTGGCGACGGTGTAGATAGTCTTAGCAATATCCTTATCATGCAGTATACAAACAGGCTTCCAGCAAGGCAACCAATGCAATACGACAAGCTGAACATACCCATGAGCTTAAATTTGCGGAAAATATTAATTAATACGGGTAGATCAACCGTTTACGATTATGCATTAACAAAGTACAACACCAAAGACAGGTCCATAGAATAGAAATAACAGGCATCATAGAAATAATATAGATAACCATAACATAGATATCAACTCCTGATAGATATCCATAGGTTATCTATATTATTTCTATGGTTGGGCCACTGACCGACGAAAGAGAAGAGGTGATAATTAAGAGATTTAAAAATAGCTGCTGGCCTGTCTGATGACTTTTTCACGTCTGTATTCAGGGCTGTAGCTAACTATTAACTGTATTTTACTCACGTGTGCGCCGGGCATAACTCATTTTGTCTGCAACGCCGAATAAAATTATGTAAAATTTTCGTTGCCGTTGGTCGGCGGTAGTGTCAAAGCATGAGAAGTAGCGTATGATGCTAAACGAAATATAATAATCTCAGGCTCGTACGAACCATTAGAGATGCTTCCTGAATCTGAACAGATATCTGACTTGCCTGGCGAAGCTGGTTAAGTATTCGGAAATATTTCATTTGGTTCAAATTATGTAGTAAGAACACTACAACACTTGACACCAGACAAAGTGCCAGGACACGGCGGAATGACACCAAGGCTGTTACGAGGGATCGAAACATCTATTGCTAAATTAGAGAATAGACAAATTAGAAATATAGAAAATATTTGTCTGGAAAAGATCGAGACATGAGACTAAAGCTGACTACTAAGAATGCACGTGTTTACAAGTGACAGCGAGACCGTAGAAAAAATAAATTGTCTATTTAGTATATAATAGCCTTAATTCTCATCTCTTTGTCAGGGCTCTTGTAGGCACCCCTTCATTCGTTGCCACAGCACGATTTCTAGCCTGAGCGCGCTGATAAACGATACCGCGTTGCCAAAGAGTAAGTCGGGAGACATAGAGAAGGGACGGGTGGATGAGAGGTGTATAGAATGAAATAAATAATAATAATATCAGGATAATACTAATAGGAGTGTAATAATATAGGCACGCACGCACGCACGCACGCACACACATTATTCGGACACTCCTAATAATATGAATGAATATGATATGTGATGATACCACTGATCTCTATAATATAATCAGGAGTGTATCAATACGTCCTGATACATATTGATACACTCCTGATATAATCTATGACGATACCACTGATGATGACCATCTATGATGATACCACTGATCTCTATAATATAATATAATTATTATATTATAGAGATCAGTGGATGATACTCTCCCATAACGTGGCGCCCTCTGGTGACATTATAAATGGTGACAGCCCACAGTACGTAGTAAGTTCAGTCCACGATACACACTCCAGTTATGCACGATCCTATAGCTCGAAACGAAAACGTGCCGACGAGGCTCACTCATTTTAGAGACAGTCGGTGTATGTAGGTGTGAGCAGTGCCGGATTAACCATTAAGCAGACTAAGCACGTGCTTTGGGCACCAGTGCCAAAGGGGGCACCACAAAGTTGGGAAAAGGGTGAAAAGAAAAAAAACGAATAAAGATTTTTACTTCCCAGGTGTACCACAAGGGGCCCCCAACAATACAATACAATACAAGGGGCCCCTAATGCCACCCAACAAGGTGCTAATTCCCAATTATCCGAAAGTGAAAGGTACTCAAAGACTTGTCAGACACTCATTGATGCTTATCCAGATGACATGAACAACACTTTGTCTACAGAGCTTCAGCATTCATATGTTCTTCATAAGTTTAAAACAACCAAGAAAACATCTTTCACTCACATGGAACTTTACAACACAATTACAGAAGACAAACTACAGAGTGCCTTTCCAAATGTTGAAATTGCCTTGAGAATATTTTTAACATTAATGGTCACCAACTGCACAACAGAAAGGTCTTTCTCACAACTGAAACGTATAAAAAAATAGATTGACTCGTAGTCAGAATGAAGGTGTACATGCATGTACGCTCAAAAGTGCCTCAAATACCATCTCCTGCGATCTACATTTTAAAAAATTTCTGGGGGAGGACCCCCATACCCCCCGCCTGTTTATCACCACCCTCATTGAAATCCTACATATATTTTTGTACTGCTGCAACCTACATTGTATATCTGGTCAGACAGGTCAACAACTAAAATGGACTGGGTCAGTGGAAAAGAGGGGGGCACCAAGATTGGTCAGTGCTTAGGGCACCAGTGAGCCTTAATCCGCCCCTGGGTGTGAGTGTCTGCGTGTGCATGTCCATATGTGTGTGTGTGTGTGTGTGTGTGTGTGTGTGTGTGTGTGTG